>NC_142707.1:4545454-4848484 GCF_055471065.1 Atractosteus spatula
TTAATACTTCGCAGTGTATCAGTTTTTATCTACGGAAGGATACCAAACCCTAGTATCAACAAGTGTACCCACACAGCCTGAATGAGCTGCACCTTAGCAAGCACTGCTACTGTAATTCAAGTTTAAATCAGAAAGACTAAACATTCCTTGTACACATCTTAAGGGTAACTCTTATACCATCCTTAGCAAAACAATAGATAATGGTTGCAGTGTCTCCCCACTGCATGCTTCCATAACAAGCCCCAGAGGCAGAGAGAAGAGGAAGCCCCAGAGACCCCAGCATGAGCAGACCCTGACAGAACATGTGAGGGATAGCCAGACTGCCAAGGCACACCACTAAAGGCCTCTTTGTCCTGTATAAATGCATATTAGCATTGCAGTGTTCCACAATAACAAAGTAAAATCTTTGCTGTAGGGAGAGAACCAGCAAAGCAGGCTGGCATCTCCACTGCTCCTCTGAAGGCCAGTCAGCACCTCCTCCATGGAGCCAGCCAAGTTCGAAACCTTTCTTTAAAACACCCAGCTTTTGATTAAAAACCCAGTCTAAATGTCACAAAAACAAGAAAAAAACACCCTCAGGGTTTCGCTGTTTGATGTTTCATGAAGCGATTTCATGATTATAAGATGAATAATACCAGTGCTCATTATCTGGTCTGTTTCATAGTTACAAACTTTGGAAACTGATGAATAATTTTGAAACTTGAGGAAAATGAACCATTAGAAATAAACCAGCTTCCTTTTATTTTATTTTTTTGCTACTGGTGGTAATGTTACAGCTTGTGTACGTTTCTACTTGTTTTGATATATTGGTACAATGTTAGCGTGGTTTAAGATTAAGGCATACAGTATCATCCATAATCAGAGAGAATATTCTGCTATAAAGCAGGTTTAAATTCTTCAGCCTCCCTGAAAAATCAACCCAGGACTATTTTAAGCAGAGTCACTCTTATGAAATCTTTTCAGACAAACTGCCAGGAGTGCTGCTATAGAATTTTAAATTCCAGTGTAAATATGCAGTGCATCATTTTGAATTGGCTTCAATTGAGCAAATCCAGTTGGCATTTATATGTTGTGTCACAAAACCTTTCTGAAAAAGGGTTTTGCTGACAACCAATCTCAATAAAGAGTCTACTCTGGAATAACCACAGTCACCCCTCAGTCTCCTCTTTTCAGCATCCAATCCACCACACCAATGGCCCCAGCCTACTTGGTTGTTTCATCTTCCGCCTGCTTCAACTTTCCTGTTTGCTGTCTACATAGAAACTCCTCCAGTTGCAAATACCCACTCCTCTACCTGGGAGAATGCAGAAGCATCAGACTGAACTGAGCTCAGGTTCCATGTCCTCAATCCTTGACCCTAGTGCCCATGCAGTCCTGGCTGATATCCCTATGAGTCCCCTACCCATCCTAACCCCCCCCCCTCCGCTATAGTCAAATACTATTGTGGTACTGTATTTGACTTTCCCCATCCTACTTCCCAGAAAGGAGCTAGCAGTGGCCTCTCCAGCACACCAGACTCCTGTCTGTCCTTAGGACCAGCCCTTTAGCTGTTATTGTTTCTTCTCTTGAGGGTTTCTGCAGGGAACATGTCCTTGATCATTTAGTTCAGCAAACGGACTGACTCAGGGCCCTCACATTCAGTTCACTGAACTCAATTCCCCTATTAGCCTCATGTGTGTCTCATGAGTATTCTTACTACTCTCTATGCTTCTGTCAGGCAGCCATTCCACCTGCTTACCGGCAAACATCAGCAAGTGGGGACTCACTGCCAGTTCCTATTCAACTTCCCTGTCAGTACAGATGATCTCACTCTACTCTTTCCGGGTCAGCACGGTATCTTCCACAGCTCACCACAGAATTCCAGTCTCCACCAATCCATGCTGTCTTGTTTTCTGCAGCCACCTGTGTGCTGCCTTGTGTTCCATAGCCTGCATTGCATGTGTTGCTCATTCACTTCATTCTCTATCAACGATGCTCTGAAACATTGCATATTCGAACTGACCTGATCAAACAAAGTTCACACACCATTACAGAAGAAGTCTGCATCTGTGCTTTGGCATTCCTGTATTTTGCAGGGTTTTCAGCCTTGGACTTATGGCTACGTCTGTCATTTCCTTGTATCAGGCGAGTTAATGCTAATTGTTAGAATATCAAGTGTGTTACGCCTTTACGTTTCATGGTCTCGTTGCACTAATTTGATTTTGCTCATTACTTTCGGAAGAAAAATAAGATACTTGGCACTCAAACTTCAAGAGCGATGCTGGGAATGAAAGGATGAGGATGAAATGTTCAATGTTTTAACATTCCCCATGGCTGTGATTTAAAATAACAATTATATTTAATCATATTTCTTTTGCAAGAAAAGAACCCATCAGTCTAATTTCCTCTTATCAGTACTGCCTTTGCAGACTGAAATTAAAAAAAAAACTTGGATCCACCTACTAATTCCAAACTTCAAACCTCTTACTAAGTGCTGAGTCACACCCAGCCTCAGGTAAACAGCTACTCACTATGAAGCACTGGGTTTATAGTTCTTAATTGGCTGATCCTTTTTTTTTAGACCGAGTTGACTGAACGTCTATAATCCACAATAAAACAAACGTATTACTAAATTCACAAAGATATCAGGATGAATCATTTCATTGAGCAGGTAGGAGCTGTAGGAGTAGCAGTAAAGTAATAGCAATAATAGCCACTTTAGGAAAGGGACTATAGAGGTACTGTATTGGTGTGTGTGATCTTACTAGCATCAGTGTTCGTAAAGACCCTTTGAAACTGCTAACAATCTTTCCGATGTAATTTACTGTGACTGTACCATCCATGGAAAATCTACCATTTTGTTGCTTCAGAGTAATAACATCACTTCCAAGATTTGATTAGCCATGATCTCTAGAGCCTGTCTGTGTATTACGTAAGCCCGAGCCCAACTCGGAGATAACATTGGCACCTTTGACTTCTTTTGACCTCGCATGACTGTGTTTGAATTAAACTTCTCCTGTGAAACACTCACTGGCTTCCAGCTGCTTCTTTGACGAAGGAATGTGATATCAGCTGTTCTTATTAAATGTGCTCTTCTCGCACCTCTAAATCTTTAGCACAAAAGCAGCTACAGTGTTCTGTATCTGATATACATTCCAACTGAAATGCAAATGTCTCAAATGCACCTTACCAAATTCAGAAACTATTCTAATGGAAATTAGATTACACATTCTCAATAGAGCAGAACTGCTTTATAGCGTTATAGGTGGCTTATGAAATGTTCGTTTTTGAAGTCGCAAGCATATTAAATAGCTTTTTTATTTAAAAAAAACAAATGTTATCCAAACATTTATCTTCCTTGCTGCTTTCAATCTCCAAATAGTTCCTCATTTGCAGTGGAAACTGCATCTCATAAAGCACAGGCAGTATCCCAATTACTTATTATGAGAGATGTAATTGATTGTAGTTTCATGTTCATCCATCCATTTTAAAAACTAATATTAAGGAACCAAAAGCATTTGCATTTGAATATTGAACTTAGCGAATTAATTTTGCATGTGTTTTTTTAGGGACACATACAGTACAGTAAATGCCAGCCAATAGACAAACAGCTACTGTATATTGTGATTGTCATATCTATCTCCATATTATTACACTTTTGTTTAGAAATTTGATACTAATTTACCATCATTTAGATTAAACTGTTTTACTTTTTTATTGCTTTGAAAAAATATAATTATTTTACATCTAAAATTGTGTGCCTAGTTGATGACTTCATTAACAATAGTTATCCAACTCTGCAAATAGATTGGTAATTAATGATGATTTTCTTGAATCTTTAATTAAATGCTAATTTGAATACACACAATGATGTACAATAACAATCATTGTGTAAGATGTTTGCATTCACTGACTAAGGTAATTTTACTGAAATGCTGGCTGTTTTCATAAATGTGACTAATGAGGCTTTCAAAACCTAATTTGAATGAGCTTCTACTCTAATAATGCTATGTGTTTATGCCATTGTGTTTTGTTAAATTTTAGTTTTATAGTTTAATGTTCATATTAAGAAGATGGCTGACAATGTGGTGGGCTTCATGCATCTGACAGAACTAAGCATCATGTACTGTAGCCACAGAGCTCTTGTAAAGGGAAACTACCCTAAAACAAATTTAAAACTGGTACACAAATTGTGATGAAGTAATGATCTCCTGGCAAACTGGTCAATTATCTCGTTTCTCTAAAAAGACTTGTAGTCTAGACTTGTAGACTTCTTAGTAGTCTATATGTACATGTATGTCTCATACTGTAGGTGGTGGGTTGTGGGTTTAGGTCCCTGCTGTAGATACACATTATCCAATGATGGGATGATAATATGCTTTTTTCAAGTTTGTTAATTCCTACATGCTACATGGATGTGTGTATTCCTCATTAACCTGATGGTACAAAGGAAAATAAAGCATTGATGAAATTTTAGACCTGAGAGAAAAGGACTCCCAAATACATTTTTCACTGGGCTGGAGAGCTCAGGATAAAGGTTCGGGATGTTGTTTTGTCAGATGTTGTTTTGTCAATTTGCAAACTGTTTCTACAGGAAAAATATTTCAATGACAATATTTAAAGTAAATTATTGTGGGCTACATATGGATTAAATAGTTATTAATAAGATCCCTGAACTGGATCCCTTTTGACAACAGACTTTATTGAATGTAAGGCATGTGAGGTTTTTATTCTGTGGCAAAGCACTGGCAGAAGAGTAATAATTTCACAGTCAATGCTTGATAAATGTTTATTAGCAAAACAATAATGCAGCTGATCTATAAAAACACATCATTAAACATTCAAAACAAAGCATTTCAGATGTCTACATTCTACAGACCCAGAAACCCAAAATTAACCCCATAACATGAAATGCTTTGAAATACCTTGAGAGACCAACTAGAGAAGCACCCTGCATCCTAAATAAAATAATACATCCCAAGACTAAATCTCCGTTTCTACAATATGGAAAAAAGTCAATAGGCATCTATTTCCCTATTCTAAAGATGTATCACCAACTAGGAGAGAATGTCTTTAATCTAAGGATTACACAATATGGATAATCAGAATTATTCTAAAATAATTAGGACAGCAAGTTCTCTATAACAAAGTGCAAATTAACTAGCCAGAATATAGTCATCAAGACCTGCCTGTAAACTCGCCTACTGCTAAGTAAACACCTCAAATTAAACTAATTGTTTTTAAATTTTATGTCTGCCCCACTCCAACTGTAGCAGTATCTGTTAGATAAATTTATGTCACACCAAAAAAGACCTGCACACTCTGTAAATTGATCAACATGTGAACAAATGTGTCTCTCTTTCCCCAAACACCTCACTCTTTTTTATGTTGTTTCTGAAAAATACAGTGTAACAGTTTACCATGACAGAACCCTGAAATGTAGGTGAAAGTGGTTGCTAGGTAGCTAACCAGATGCTGTTGTATTAACAGGAATGGACTCCACTGTCATGAAGGGGAACCACTGTTCAGACACAGGAAAGCCCTGCAACCCTTGCTTGGATGCAGCCAAGGCCTGCAACTTGAATGACACCTGCAAGAAACTGCGCTCCATGTACATCTCTGTCTGCACCAGGGTCAGTCCCTTTCAGTCCCCAGAGCCCTGTAACCGCAAGAAGTGCCACAAAGCCCTCCGTCAGTTCTTCGATCGTGTCCAGACTGAGTATAGCTATCGCCTGCTGTTCTGCTCCTGCCGAGACACAGCCTGCGCTGAGAGGAGAAGGCAGACCATTGTCCCTTCCTGTGCCTACGAGGACAAAGTTAAACCCAGCTGCCTGGAACTGAGGACGACTTGTAGAAATGACCCCCTATGCAGGTACAGGGACTATCGGGCTGGGGATTTGGTGGGGGGAAGAAGATAAGGATCTATTTAGATTAAATAATCTGCCTCTTGAATATGCACAATTTAGATGGGAGACTCTTTCCTCAGAAGATGTTTAAGGAGTTGAAGTCACTGACTACATTAAAGTCTGATCCACCTCAAACATGTATTTCATATACAGTAGCATACAGAAGGTGGTGATGCTGATGTGGGTCGCTCACCTCTTAAAAGCAATTTCACTGTTGTATTTGACAGTTCCTCAGTGATTATTACAAATAGTGATTGATTAAATATATTAATGCAGGACTAGAAATTGAACTTGAGTGTATTCATGAGGAAATACATGTACTGTAAATCAGATACACATATTCAATTATACTAAAACTGCAAAACAGCTGGATTAGAAACACTATTTGCATTTACCTTTTCTTCTTTCTTCTTTTCTTTCCTTCGTTCTGGTGAACTTCATCACCATCCAGGGACTGTAATGTTGCTCTTAATCGCTAATAATACCAGCACATTTTTTTCCTTTGCTGTTGATTGGAGGCAATTTTTCTCACATTTCAACAAAGAAAATGACAGTTCTCCACAACAGCTAGACTTTCTGACCTCTTTGCCTTTCAGGACATTGAAGTACTGTTTTAGATGTCCTACCACTACACAATCTTATAAATATTCATAGAATTGAATTGTTTACACTTTCTTTACTTTCATTCCATCATAGACTTTGCTGCAGTTCAGTCTCAAACAGCATAGTGTCTGTTGATAATGAACATTTCTGAATGAATTCAATCAGTGAGTTCAATCAGTCTTCTTTGTTTTTGTTTTTTGTTTTGTTTTTACTTTGCTGCTCCCAAAAGAGACATTGTAAATTGAGCAATGCATACACAATACATTGAGCATGTTGCTTCTGTAGCCAGCAGGAACAGCTAATGACCTGGAACTTGCACAACCGTCTTGGCAAACTTAACAAGCAGTAGACAGGCGTACAGTATACACAAGTTTGCATGTGCGTGGAAGCTCAGTTCTAATGACATGGAAAATTGGTCCAGTTAGATTTTACCTAAGATGCTCAAACATTTTTCATGCAGATTTATTAGGAAATTAAAAGGGAGCAATTTGCACATCAGACGGAGCCCCTTTGTGAACCTTTAGGCCTTGTGCCATGTTTGCCTTTGTCTTAATTAGAACTTGATGATGCCAGAATGGGAGACCTCTTAGGAAAAACAGGCAGTTGCACTCATGTTGGTGAACCAGTAGGTGGTGCAATTCCTTCTGGACCACAATTCCCAAACTAATGTGGGGTAAAGTGACGACGTGTTAAACTGAGGTCCTTGGATGTACGGTATTCTTGGTATCCTGGAGTCATTTTTCTATGAGCTTTCACAGTCTCACCACAATGTTCCTCTTTAATTCAACCAGTGCATTTCTTGCTTCCCCACCTGATCTGCTGTGCAGTGGGGCTGCTGGTGCAGAAATACTGCTGTGTGTGGCCCAGGTGGGGGGCTGCACTTAATTGATGGATGAATTGAGTCACCTGCTAAAAGTGAAGTGCTGTGGGATCCTTCGGGAGGAAACATGCTATAAAATGTAAGGAAATCATTAATTGCCAAATATTTTGTTTAATTCATGATACAAGCCAGGTGTAATCCATGGTTTGTTTCAGTTTTCCCAAAACAAGAAGGAGCCCTTATGGAATTCATCACTGCACCTGAGATTTAAATGAAAAGGATGTAGCCCAAGTGTCCATGTATATTGAGAAACCCACACTGAACCTTTCTTAATAGGAAAGTCCATATCATTGTTGTAAATAAACCAATGTTTTATTTATAATCTAGTTCGCATACTTAACAAGTTCAATGATACCAGTCCATACCAGTGTTTTGACATATTTTGAAAGGAATCCATTCTTATATGTTCAGATATCTGGAAAATAACGAACACAATTTGTGCTTTACCAGAGGCCTTTTCTTTCTGACAGAGGTTTGTTACACATTCCTGAATCAGTGCCAAGAAAATTAATTGCAGACACCCAGAGAAACCTTGCAATTAAGAAGAAATAGTGAAGACTGGCTGCTTAATTGAGGGGACAGCGTTCAATTAGGCTGAACTGAAACATTAGTAGATGACTTTTATTGCGTTTCAATTTAATTTAATGGGTGCACCCTTCAATTAACACCTGGTTCTCCTTAAGTTCCATCTTGCCAAGAGAACTCAGGGCCTCATTTCTTGGGATGTTTACAAATGGACCCGTAAAACTTAGCATTTACAGTGAAAAGAATGACCTGTGAAAGATACTTGTTTTAAGACCTGCATAGTCAAATCTGTATGCTTGCAGAAAAATAATAGTTATCTCGTTTAAGGGACATTTTTGTAATCCTAAAATAATTTGCACTTATTGATTTATTAAATCATTAATTGAATAACTGTATGTTGTAAATAATAACAATGATCATGATGATGCAGCTGTCCAGCTGTGTCATAAGTGGCCCAATTCAGAGGCCCACTCACGTTGTCTTTTTGAACACTTCTATGAAATTAGTCTGCTTTTTGGAGTGTGAACTGCTGAACATTGTTTTGGTTTTATACAACAAAGATTCAGTTAGCAGTTAACTCTCCCCTAGTTCATGTGCTGATCATATCTACAGTATTTTGTTTAGTTAATAAATATTTGGCATGTTTAGGACTTCTGCTTGAAACTTCAGTTGGTTTCAGTCTTCGATCGGTCACATTTGATTCTGTGCATTGATAGCTGGACAGAGACCTCTGGCTCTTCTACTTCAGGAAGGGGCTTGCTTTGCTTTGCTGTCTCCTGCCTGCTGCTGCCAGTGCTTGACTGTGTGCATTTGACTCACAGGCAAACCTGAAGTTCCAGACAGAGCAGCAGCTGGGTTGCAAGGAGAAACAGCACAAGTCAGCGTAGTCTTGAAATAACTTTATTACAAAAACCCTTCGGAGAAGCAGACAAAGAGAGATAAACTTGCCCAGCCTAGCAAGGACCTTGGATTAGAGATGCTGCTTCTCTGGATCAAGAGGAGCCAGTTGAGGTCGTTTGGGCATCTGGTGAGGATGTTCCCTGGGCCCCTCCTGCTAGAGCTGTACTGGGCATGGCCCTCTGGGAAACGCTGGAGGGATTATATCTCTCAGCTGGACTGGGAGTGTCTAGGAGGCCCTCAAGAGGAACTGGAGTTTGTTGCATGGGAAAGGAAAGTCCCTGCCCTGCTCAGCCTGTTACCACAGTGACCCTCACCAGGAATAAGCAGTTAGAAAATGGATGGAGAATGCCACATTTCAAAAACAAAGATATCCAAATATCATTCCTCATTCCTTAGGGGCCCTAGTCACCCTAAATAAAGACACTTCACTGCTGAAGAGTCATACAACAGGCTTTCTAAATGTGTAAAAAACTAACCTCTACAGTACCGATATCAAATGGGGGAGCAGAGCTGAGTGTCCTTTCCTCGTTAAGAACTATTTTCAGTTCTCTGCTTGAAAGCTCATCTCCCCAGTCTCCCTCATCCTCCAGTGATGCTAAAACACTCTGTTGTCTTTGTATCACACGGGGTATTAACTTGAAATATAATGTAACAAATACAGTAGATGTGTTTTGTAGGAAGAAAAGTATAGGGATTCTATCTAATAATTTGGAATCCATGATAGGTTTCATAATGATCATATCCGTAGTGCTGATAAACAGGAAAAAGTTTCATTTATATTTATTTTAAGTGTCATTATTCTCAAATGACAGTATTACCAAGTTGCAGCACAAAGGCATTTGGTATAGAACTGTAGCAATACCTCTTAATGCAACCAGGGAATACTCTTCTTCAACGTGATGTATAATGCTGAGGATTAATGTCTTTTAAATGGGATTTCTATTTTTCCACAGAGAATGGCATTTGGATGGTTTTCTAGGCACGTTCCATAGCACCTTGTATTTAAAATTCTGTTTCTTTCTTTTTGTTTTCACAGCAGTAGAGAGTGGTCTGCAGATAAGACTAGCTGTGAGATGGAATTGCTATGGAAGCAGAGGTTAACAAAACTTTGAATGGACACTGTTCTGCTGTTAAAGACAGCACTTACCTAATTACAGTGTAATAGTGACAAGCCATGTCAAAATCTATCCAAAATCTTTTCCCATTTCTTAGTTTGACATGTACTAGACTAGAGCATGTAATGATAATTCATTATGGTTAAGGGATGAGAATGAATATACTGTACATGTAATGTCTTGGGAACTGAAATGCATACATTGTATTATATTTAAAAATGAAATAGGGACTGGTTCAGGAACAGCAAAAACATAGGTCTTATTCTGCTAGAAAGATATTGTGACAAACCCCCTCCTGTTGACATTCAGAACTTCAGCACATTAAAACGCATAATGACAAAGCATCTTCATTCTGACAAAATCTCTTCCAGTACACAATAATTACTCTTCAAACACCACCATGAAGCCTTTTATATCCCAAAGACTTGATTACTCCCATGTGAGAATGTGCAATACCTACTCTTAACCAGTTAACTAATTATTATCTAACTCACCTCAAGTGTGCCTGTCTACAAGTATAAGAGGCCTAATCTGCCTTCTAGTGGTAGGCTGGTTGAAACAGTCTCTTCCTGACCTGGCCTGTCACAGGTGTCAATCAACAGCCTAATTGGGCAGGTGAATGTGGTAGAAAGAGGATCCAATTAGGCACAGACAGTAATAAAGGTTCCAAGCGGACGTGACTTTGTGTTTGGTTGATAATGGCAAAAACTGAGGTCAATGGTTTTGTCTATTTGCTTAAAAAAAAAAGCAGATGAAAAATGAATTTAGGTCAGGCAAGCATTGTAGGCTTCTCCCTCTTCAGTGCTTTGGTGCCAACTCTGTGGTGAGTAGCCACTTTGCTCCCAGGTGACTGTACTTCCCTGTCTTTGCTTGATCCTGAGAACAGGCAATTATAGCCCATTATGTCCTTGTGTTTGAATCACAGCTGGGATCAAGTGAAAAACACCTCTGAAAGAAGTAAAAATGACAGTAACTAAGCTAATAAGCCTTTCTAAATAGCCTTCATAAAAGCATTGCCACAATTTGCATGTGCTGTACTGCTGCGTTTTTAGAGATTTGGTGTGAAAGCAGTAGTTGGGTTTCATAAAAGGATGAAAGGAATAAATGGATGTGTTTAATAAATAACACAGGGAACATAAAATATTTAAAATTAGGATGGGGAAAAATTGATCATCAATGTGCAGGACCTTCCTAAAGATGCAGGATTCAAATCTAGTCAGAAATGTGAAAGACTCATGTTCCTGGTAAGAGCCATGATGACCCAGGGCCTATGCCAGTGATATAGGTTGCAAAGTAGGACTGTAACATTGATGTTACTCCAGTGCATTAAATAGTACAGACACAATTTAGAGACACCCAGCTAACACCCTGAGAAACCTCATGCAGACCCCACGCAGAAGGCACACCAGACAGTAATTGAATTTATGATCCAAGAGCTATAAGGCTTCAGCTCTTGGCACCCCATCCTTGGAATCAAACCTCTGAACAGAAAATCTACTGCTATCTAATAAAAACAAATCTACTTTAATTATCTGATCCTTTTCATGGGGCATAACTCCAGGCTGAAAAAAAATAGAGCATCGATTCCATTTTTTGTTCTAATTTTCTGGCACAATGGAAAGTTTCTTTTAATATCACTGATGATTAATGGCCTCGCGTCTGACACCAGAGACGAGGCGCTGTTGTCTTCTCGGCACCTCGATCCCTGTGTGCCCCCTTTGCTGGTCTGAAAGAAGCTGCTCCTTCACACGTCGAAAGCCAAGTCAGAGGCCCGATATGAACGGATAGTGCTTCCCGATAAACAGCCAAGCTTGGTGCATGCATCAGCTGAAACACAAAATCATATATTGATCAGAGAAGAGCAGAGAGCCGGGGGTGTAGTTGCAGTTCTGTGGGTCGGTAAACGTGGCTCCAGAGACCAATATGCAGAGTCGAAAGCCTATTTAGACAACAGCAAGTAGGGGAGGATATATGTGAGGTGGCAGTAGTTTAATTATTTGCTGCAGCACAAGAGAAAGACTTGCAAGGTTACCATGACAGTTGATTACTCTCTTTTTTTTCCTTTGTAGGGGAGCTGCATAATGTGCAGATGACAGGTGTTTATAGGGATGAGTGGTGTGAAATGATACATCACATACTGGAGCTTTCCTTCTAGTTCACATGGCACACCATGTGGTTGAGATTTCTTCCCCTAAGTCTGTTAGGTGTCCATCCAGATTGCACTTATTTAGGAGTGTGTAGTAGGGTGGTATGATAGCACAGTGGTTAGCACTGCTGCCTTGTGGCACTGGGGCCCTGGGTCCAGTCCCTGGTCTGCTTTCTGTATGGAGTTTGTATGTTCTCCCTATGTCCCTCCCACAGTTCAAAGACCTACTGGTACTGTAGGTTAATTGGCTTCAGGGAACACTGGGGGTGAGTGTGAGCGTCTGTGTGTTCCAGGGTGTATCCTGCCTTGCACCTCGTGCTTGCTGGGATCACTCCTGGCTTCCCTGCATCCCCAAGGTGGATAAAGTGATTAGAAAATGGATGGAAGTATATAATATTACCTTCAGTGAAATTAAGAAAGATGATCTCACTATGACCTTGACGCAACAGAAAGGAATGCTTGTAGTAGTAATACCATCTGTTACTCTTTATTGGCAATGTTAAAATTCCATCTCAGAAATATAATTTCGCTTTGTCACATACCAGAAAAATGAGCAGCCTGGAAGAGGAACAGAACACCAATGTCTGTTTTTGCTTTATTATTAATATTAACAAAAAGGTCATTAGTTATGAACAATTTAGTTTTAAAGTAACATTTAATATCAACTGATATTTTTAGACCCAAAACCATCCAGTGGCAGTTCATGTTTTTCAACAGGGTTGTATAAACAGTATGAATATTTAGAATATATTAAATATCGGAGTACAGCTTGTCCTTTGTTAAGGAGAAGACCTAATTCTGAGTGTGTGGGAAGTCAGTAAAGACAGGAGAGAGAAGCTGGTGAAGAGAATGAACACATCCTGCAGACTCTGAGCAGAAAGGTGGTTCATCCACATTATTCACAAGGTGTCTAGCCTATGGGGAGGAAGAGCTGTCCTTGAACAGTTTTCTTCCTTGTCATGTGGGCTTCCATTTTGCTCCGTTTTTTTGCCGTTGGCTCGGATTTTATAATGTTTCCATTACTGGTGCTCATTTTAGGGAATGTTCGAGAGACACCCTAAATTTTAAACTTTAAATCATTTTGTCCTGTCTGCATCCTGATTTATTTTGGTCAAAAGTTCAAGTCTCTCAAACATTATCTCAAGTTAACAAAGGCGTTGTACAGTAAATAACCTGGCTGAATTAGTCATATTTTTTAACTGCTTAATCCAATACGGGGTCACAGGGGAATCAAGGCCGCCCCCAGCAAGCTAATCATTCAATGAACCCCTTTTCCCTAAGTTTACTGGAGGAACTGTATTTGTCCAGCAGGGGGTGCTGTGCAAATTCGTCAGGGACAACTACACTCCGCAAGTCCACAAGAACCTTCAGGCCTGTTGTTGAACTGGTCCACCTGAGCCAATAATTTGTGGAGCTTTGTGCGACGGTCATGAGTGGGATGAAAATCGAAGCCTGTAAACGCAGTGACCATCCAGATCCAGGACTGGACAACCCCTGTAGGACAATGCACACTTTTCTTTTGTTACGTGAACCATCTCCGCACCTTCCCTTAAAAGACAAATCCATTGAGGGGCGTCTACACTGTTCCTATGTCAGATTTGACTAAAACAAAAGTGTAATACATGACTAATGAGACTGACGTGTTACAAATCATTCCGAATGAGTAGAAGCAGGGACTTCACAGCAGCACCACCTACTCCTTTCACAAGGAGCGTGTTTTAAAATTATGCACGGGAGCTAATTTTGGCATTAGAATGGTGGCAGGAAATGGCGCTACAGTATTTTGCCAATCCAGATTTTTGTTTTTGCTGTTCATTTTTTTCTATAATTTAACAGAAAAGGGGCTTTATTAAAAGCCACTTAAAATAGTCTCACTTTGACAAATGACTGTGAGAGTGTAGGGTGTGACAGATTAAAAAAAAAAAGGATAATCCTGTTTGGAAACATTCGCAGGCCCATTTGATTTAGCATAATATTACATTTCTTGTCTACTGGCAGCAATGAGTCACCAAACACAGGACCTTCATCATCTGTGTGGCATTACAGAGTGTGACTTGCTGCCATCTGTACAGTAGGCAGGAAATCAGAGCCGTTGGCCTTCCAGCAGTGTGGGAAATGCGACAGGTCCCACTGGCATGGTGTCTCAGGCCTTAAAGGGCTTTGTTTTGTGACTACGCAGCAGTGTTTTAAAAACATAGCAAACCGAAAAGTGACGTGGTTTCAAGTTGGGGGAAAAAAAATCAAAACAACGTTGGAGCTATTGTCATATTGTACAGTACGTATTCCTTTTCTTTATTATACATATAAGGGCAAATGGAGACATTTTGTGTCTTTATTGAAGTTTTTAAAGATCTAATGGAATGACTCACATACAGTAACTGCATCCCATCTTACTTCTTCTTTATCCGTTCCTTTTATCTTCCCTTTTATCTAAAATTGCTGCTGGCACGTCAGCAATGCTTCTATACTTTCAAAGATGCCTTTGTCGCCTACAAAATCTGTGGCTTGAAAGACAGCAAGATGATGGCTTTACTCCTTCTGAGAGCACTTCACACGCCACCTAGGTCTTCCCTCTGCAAACGGGTGGATGTCACAGGTGGGGAAAAAAAAAAGATTGTGTTTAAGCGTTGCTTTTGTATGGAAAAGAGAAACCGCAACATGACATTCCTTTCCCTGAGAATGAAGCACTGGGTTCTCACAGGCGTTAAACAATTCAATACTAATTAATGTTTCATGATGAATTATTGATGGTTCTTTTACATGTTTGGTCTGTGTCCTGTTCCGATTTTCTTGATTTTCTTTGAAATACTGCCACACTGTTTCTCACGCAGTGGTGCTGTTCTGCTTTGCTCAGTGGTCTTGCTCTTAGAGCTGTTGCCTCACAGCTGCTGGGGCCTGGGTTTGATTCTGGGTTTTGGGTTTTACTGTGTGCTCTGTATTTTCTATGTTCTCCCCAGGTCTGTGTGTTTTTTTGCTGGGTGCTGTGGTTTCCTTCCAAAGAATTACGGGCTTGGATAACTGGTGTCTCTAAATTGTTCTTGCATGTGTGTTTGCCTCCCACGATGACAGAAACGCCAGTCCAGGCTGTAGAGAATTTTCAAAATTCTCAATGAAAAGTGCTCACCCTAGGGCTGTGGCACAACTTGAAAATGTTCATGAAGATAATCATAAAAGGATTGTCAGAATACCTACTGTAAGTCCTAATATATAACTAGTATACCATACCTAATATTTAAAAAATAGATATTTTTTCAGAGAGATCAGTATAGTCATTTTAGATTAAACATAATTTGAAACTAAACATATACTGTAGTTTGCAATTCATTGGCTGTGTTTCAGGGCCATTATCTTATTAGAATATTGTATTCAAAGTCACTATGATAGCGTAATGCAAATTAAAGTGCAAAATTTAGGCAGATGCTTGAATCCTGCTGTTTTATGATGCCAGCAATTACCAGCCTTGTAAAATGTCCCCATGCATTTCACTGTGTGGTCATGTGGCCCCTTTCTTTTACACGTTTCATTTAGGTGGACACCTGGCATATTAAAATAATAGAACAACTTGATGAATTATGTGTCAATTTGGACAGTTCTGAAGGGGTTTTGGCTAGATTGGTTTGATGAGAGATTCTAATAAGTTCGAGCTCTTGTTGTCTACTTCCTCCACTTCCCTGTATTGGTGAAGTGTCCTTCCAAATGACCAGATATGACGCATATGTTACGACTCTATAACCTTGCACTACATCTACTGTAGTTTCCAGAGTTTTCATGCCATTATAAGATTGCGACAGGCCTATCAAAACAAAAGCATTTGACTTTTGCACAATGTTATGAGCCCTGTATCAAAATTATTTGAGGGAAAATGTATCTGTGTGTAGCAAGGCTCCTTTACAGTGTATGGAAAAAGTCATGTACAGTAGTTATTGAATATCCGTGTTTGTCACCAGATTTTTTAAATCTATTTTTTTCAGGAAGAACAAAGGGTGGAAAAGACAACTTTTAAAGGCAGTAGCTTTTTACTGTTAATGGGAAACCAACAAACAGTGTGCTGTTTATATCGGATGCTATTATAGTGTCTCTAGCCCGGTAATCATCCTGATGCATTTTCTGCAGTTTCTGTCCATTGCAGGGAGATGACTATTAGAAGATCATCAAATACAAGACTACTACCCATCAATAGTCACACGGGCCTGGAGATAAAAGCCATCGGTTTCCCATTATAGCTAAAAGACATAGATAGCTACTCTCTGCTTACGGCAGATAACTGTGTTTTAACCATCTGAAATTTTAAATGAATCCACTTTTACAGAGGTTTCATTTTTGCCCTTCAGAGCCGAGTGGCTGAAATGATAACACATTTTAAAAGAGAGACAGCCTGTAATTTTTACATGAAAGATCTGAAATCAGCTCAGGTATGTGGAAAGATTCCATTTGCATTTATACACTGTTTTTGCATCATCATTTTCGATTAGGAGCTGAGAGTTGCTTTGTGTCTGTCTATGGTCTCCTCACTTTGGCACTGTTTCTCTTTAAAAACTGTGTTTTTCATTCAGGGATCTTGCCCTTCATCTGTTGTCCAAACAGCTCTTGGCAGATCATTTTTTCACTTATTCCCTTTGAAAAATGTCTGGATGAGATCCTCGGATCAATTCCAGTAAAGTATTTTCCAGTAAAGTATCAAAAGTATTCACCCTCCTTCGGCTTTTTCAGATCTTATTTTGTGTGTTTGATTAGGATTGTTTGCCGTTGATCAACAAAAAACACTACAGTTTGAAAGTGAAAACAAAATTCTATAGATTCCCTGAAATTAATTAGAAATACATATTTTTTTCATTGACATTATGCTGTGTTTTGTGTGGATCAATTAAAAAAAAATCCAATAAAACCTTTTACACTGAAACCTTGATAAGAGCAAAGTTACATACTGTAGATCGGATCTTTTGGTCAACAAGCAAATTTATCAGCCTTGGTGTGGTTGCTGCTGGTCCTGGAATCAGTCCAATGAGGAATCCTGGGGTCATTTTGTTGTCCTGGCCCTTGCAATAAACGGTCATGTTCATAGTGCTGTGTACTGTACAGTATGTATTTTTTCATCTTGGTACAGTAACACTGCGCATATCTGTACAGATCTCTACCCGTCTGATGCAGGAATTGTAATTCCAGAAATTTTGTCTTTTCCAGACTTGATTTTTGTAATGTCAGTGCTTGCTTGTGTTTCCAAAAATGTTCTTAACAGGCATTAACAGGTCACTTTCACAGCACCTTCAAATACTGTCTTATAACCCACTTTAATACTCTAACCTTTTACTTTAAAGCTTCTGTATTTAAAATATTTTTTACATTATTGCTTTCTGTGTTTAAAAGATAGAATTATTAAGCATTTGTCTGACTTTAAAAGCATGGCTTGCGTTGGTACTACTCTTTAACAACAACTCTTTAACAATATCAACAACAACAACCAAAAAAAAGCAGTACATCTTTCTCCAAGATTAACTGTCACAGTTTCATTTCTTGCACCAGCGTAACAAATGTGCCCCCTTCTGTGCGTAAATTGAGCATTTTACAGTATTCTGCAAGTGGATATATTTACAATTATGTTGACAAGTACAAAGAAGTCAATACAGTCCTTATTTAACCTTTACACTGATTCTGCATGTTCTTAATAAATTACAGTTGGAAACATTCTTTAACTACTGAGCAACCCTACAGGGGATTAAAATGGAAAAAGAGCATTTAGCAAAGTTTATTACAGAAAAAAGGCATTTAACTTTTTTTGTGAAGTTTATTAAATGTGGAATGCCCTGATTTCTAAAACCTATGGGAGTTATTAATACAGATAATACATATTTAACTTTCAGATCCAAGTGTGTGATGCAAGGAATTTGAATACTGTGCACATGAATTCTATTTTAAACAGCATGTGGGTTTGAAATTAGTCATGTAAATCATGTACACCATTACAAGGTGTGTTAATTAAATGGAGGATTTACATACCGGTAATTTCAAAACAAGCAGAGAATGGGCCTTAATGAAGGCTTCTCTGTACTACATGCTAAGAATATTATAAATCCCCTGAGCTCATTATGCTGAAACCTTTCGTTCTGGGACTCATCCCTTGACATGAAAAACAAAATGCATCTGCAAAGTCTTGTACCTTTCAAAGCCTGCGCAGCTATCAATGAAAACATGTTTGTCTTTCCTTTGATTTACTAGTCAACAGTACAAGTTTAAATCTTTACATCCCCATCTCCCATGAAATCAAAGCTTTGCTGAATATATACTGTACAGTATTGTGGTAAATGTTAATGTGTTAAATACATATTGTATGTCCTAACCTAATACTCATTTTCTGCAACTTGGTTTTAAGGGACATGCATTATTGGATCATGGCTATTTTATCTTTAAAATAAATAATATTTTTAATTTTATACACTGCAAATTCTCTGTTTTGAATAGTTTTTGATGGACTACATGACTATTTATACACATATACAGTACATACAGTATGTGCTCCTTGCGATATAAAGTGAAAATGCAAAAAACACATAAAATATCAGCTGGACTTCACTTAATTTATCATGGACTAACACAAACTGTAACCAGCTGTAACTACTGTAGGTGGTAGCACACTATAATTGCAGAAGATGTACCTTGAATTCTGCTGGGATTGCAATTCTGAAGTGACTATGATAATACAAGCACAGCAGGAAACCCAATATTTAAACAGTTGGTACTGGAGTTGTTCTTCTGAGTCTTTTAGATTTTAACAGTACACTCAAGCAAAAGAAGAAATCCTTTGACTTGTGGATGGTATTGCATGTATTCTCTAAAGTATTATACACAAGTGGAAAATACCAAAAACAGTTAGCTATTCTATATTTTTTCAGCCTGTGTTCCATGGAGTAATAGTAAATTGAAGACAGTGTAAGCATTTGTTGTATCAAATAAACGTTGATATTACACAGCTGCGGTGGCCCAAATTAAATTAAATTCTGCCCCCTTTCACTCAAAACCAACACACCCAGGATGTGATAGAATTGCATTCTGTCATTTGATAGAATTAACAAACCTCCATTATAACTTGTTTGAATTTTTCATTGTCAGGGGTTATAAAGTACTGATTTAATCTTTTCAGTTTAGGGAACTCTGATTACTGAGGACTGAAGAGATGTGTTCTAAATGATCCCTGTTTAAATAAATTACCCTTTGAATTGAGAAACTATTAAATTGTTCCATGTCTTTAGAAACAGGTTGTTTAATTGTTTCCTTTAACAAGTCTAGAACATTTCTCCTTAGGAGTGAGTTTGAGAATTCTTGCCCGTAAAAAAATATCTGCTATACTATCTTGTAGTTGTCTATTGTTTTGATGCTCAGAAATGTACAGTGTAGGTCATTGACAACAGGGATAAATTTGCTGATTTTGTGAGCGTCTGCCAGTTCATTCACAGGACCATACGGTGATTTGCGTTATCAGTTTAATCAGTGTTAATACCACATTCCTCCTTGATTACCAGTTTCTTCCAAGAGGCTTTTTGTGTCCAGAACTAGTTCTGGTTGAAGCTTTTCTTTTGTTGATCAGTCAGTGTTTTAGCAAAATAAATCTGGTACAGCTTCTTCATGAAACAGAAAGTTTGAGTTCAGTTGTTTTCTCTCTATAGCTTGAAACGTATGCAGATACGCAGAAAAAGGAATGATTTCAAATCATAATGATAACTGTGGCTGTTTTGAACAAATGTATTTGTGCCATTGCCTAACTGTTTACATAAGATAGGATGCAAATGAGATTAATTCATATGACTCATTATCTTGTTTGGTTGCTCATAGATAATTGATCTGTGGGTCCTATTTTTCTTGAGAGTCTTCAGGGTACCGGCTTAATAGAAATAGGTCAGTACCTTGTTCCAGACCCCCATGACCTTTTTTGTAGTGAAATTCCACCTGATCTTGGTTTTAAATGCACTTTCTCTTCCACGTAGTTTACAGGTGTGTCCTCTGGTTCATGTTTCACACTTGTGTCTGAAGACATCCATGGAGTCGACTTGGAAAATGTTGTGATTTTAGAATGTACAGTATTTGGACCAGATCTCCTTGTAGCCTACTCTGCTCAAGGCTGAAAGGATTTAATTAATGTCTTAAGACCTAGCCTAGTGTAGGCTAGGAATCAGGAATGATTGAGCTCAGGAATATATCTGCTTGCTCTTCTCTGGATTGATTCCAGAGCTGCAACATCTATTCTGTAACATAGTGACCGAGATTATACACAATACTCTAAATGAGGTCTTACTTCTGTATTACTGTATACCTTACATTCTTCATTACCCACTGTTAAAATATAAAAATTGTGTATCAACATAGACACCTACATCTGTCATCAATAGTTAATATTGATATCAATATTGGTTAATATTGATATTAATTGATATTTTCTATACTGGTTTGTGTGAAATGTGCTCAGCCAGGGGTTTGTCTAGTCATGAATTCCACCTACTATAAACTTCCTTTACAACTTCTTCACTGTTGACTAACCCTCCTATTTTGGAATCCTATGAACAATAAATTGTTCATCTTACAATAAGAGCATTTGATATACAGCAAGAAAAGAGTGTAAAAAAGACACCTAAGGAATGTATTTTCACTTCAATGATAATTCACAGTGCTGATATCCCCAAAAGAGTAACCTTTAAGAACCTGAGTCCCTTTCATCTAAACTTGAGAGAGCCACAGTGCTGTCAGTCCTCTTTCTTATGCAAAATCCTGAGTAATTCTAAATGCATGGACATCCCTGGCACTACAGTTCCACCACATTCTCTTCAAAAGATCTGACCTCCCAGGCATATACTGTACAGTGCCTTACTCTGCCTTCAGGAGAAACAGAGCACCAGGCGATCTGTGTGTTTTGATCTCAGGGCATACAATGATCTTTGACATGGAGGACAGGGTAAATTAGAATGAAGCAACTTTCATACAATTCCATTTGAAATTTCCAGGTGCGAGTTAGGAGAGTTCAGTGAATCCAAAAAGATTAAGTAATCAGCCTGTCAACTATTGGCCACTTAAAAATTAATTCCCTAATAATGAAGGACATTGATGGCCCTGCTACAGGTGAAATGTTTGAAGATTAAGACATTATGTAAAAGAAAATATCTTCAAAGCACTGATATGTTGTTATCTATTTTAAAAATAGTGTTTTTCAGACAAACAGAGCATTCAGGACTCATCATTGCAATTCTAGTTCCTTTCTAAAGGATTAGAGTAATCATCCAAGATGTGCTGTCACAATTAGTGCATTTGGGTTGTAATTACCTACATTTTCAGCTATAGGTTTGCTATTAAATATAAGATAGCAAAATATTGAAACATTAATTCTGCATGGTTGCTTTGTACTATAGCAGCACTGAAGCATATGTTTATATGGTTTAATTAATTAAAAAATAATACATGGTTAAATTGCCTAAAAACTGGAAAAGGAGTTGAGCTTTAATAACTAACACATTTTAGTTGGCAGTAAGTAACACATTCTTTTGTGATGACAAAAGGCTTTCTGTTTATTTATCATCACAAAAGAAGATGACTATCAAAGCAGATCCAAACAGAACAGAAAAATTAACCTCCCAAGGGGAAAGAGCAGTGCACCCAGTGTGGAAAAGACGAGTTTTTTAGGTTTGTGTGTGAGTTTAAATTATGGAATTTGCTGGAAATGTGTTACTTTTATCCTTTTACGTTCTGTAACACATTAGTTCTGTAACAGGTTTGATAAATTTAAAAGCTCTCGGTGGAATGTAAAATGATGTTCTTGTGTGCTTTTACCACCCAAATAAAGCCAGGCCTGCCATGTTCAATGCAGTGTGCACAGAAACAATATGTACAGCTCTACTTATTCTGACGCATCAAAATTACTGCTTGCAGCATAGCTAAGGTGAATACAACTTTCATCATTCCCTCACACGAGAAGCACAAGTGGTTAGCCATCCCATTTTCATATAATTAAGTCTCTCATGCTATTATACTGTATAATAGAAGTTAGCTGGGGAACTGTACCTCCCATTTCAAGCCGACTGGGTTAATTACACACTAATGGATGATCTGCTAGGACAAAGGGCTAAATGACCTCTTTTCTCTGCCCATATCACAGGGGCAAAATGGAGGTTATCCTAGGAGCCTGAAACATACATCTGCTTGTGAAGACTGCAGAGGTGTTAGCAAAGACTTACATGGAAGCATGGTGTTGTACTGATTAATAAACGTACTGGCTCTAACCTCAGATATTCAGGGTTAGGAACATATGGCTCTTTAATCAGTTTAGGCATTCAGTTCTGTTAGAAAAGAAGCTGTCTCTGAGAGAGATAAATTGGGGAAGGGTTTATTTATCCACTGTATTGCCTGTCTTTAATCCTGCCATAACATGAAAGAAATACGTTGTGTCCATAATCTTTAACTTTTGCCACCAAGCTGAAATGTGCTAAGGATTTGCTCTGATGCTTTTAAGTGATCATTTGCATTATTAGTATTAAACTGTACTGAGTGTGCACCACCTGTATAATCTACAATGTTTCAGATGCTCAGTAAGGCTACATGTATATTGAGTCTGTACTGGATGGGGGACTTGGAAAGAAAAACAGGTTGCTGCTGAAAGCAGTGCTGGTGAACTCTTAAATATGACTTCCCTCTAGACCACAAAATCCAAACCAGTTCCCAGTACAAGAGACACTGCTGAAGGAAGGGCTATGTATCGGATAACACTAAAGACGTGACCGCTTGTGGTCAATAAATATCCCGCTAAATAAAAGCAGGGCTGTCTTTTCATCTAAACTGGTAAAATTGCAATTTAGACTTTCTGATTTTTTATTTCTTAATACTCTTTAAAAACGTAAACACTGAGTGCTGTTCAGATAAGGACGTTTGATGTACCTGAAGTAAACACCAGTGCTCTGACTTCTCTGTCAGCAGGGGAGAGATGAGAAAATGCCTTGCTGTGGGAATCGTTCTGTTCTTCCCACTGGAAGTCTCACTGCACCCAATACACAGTAAGCAAAGAGAGCTGGTATAGTTTTCACTGGCTGCCTGACAAACAGGCAAAAATCAGGGATTTCTTTTTGATTAAGCACCTTTCTGGGTTTGAGCCATGCAGGAGTCTGAACATCAGTATCTCTCACTTCTTTCAGAGTCTCAGGTTAGATGGAAATCAGGATTCTGCAGTGTGAAAAAGGTCCAAATTTAATTCAATTTTTTATTTTAAGGAATGATAATTTCGACATAATATGCAGTATCATGTACTTATAATGAAAACTGACAGTCTTTCATTGCAAAAATTGTCAATCAGATGTTCACGTAGAGAGGGGAACGGTAGGATGAAATAAATGCATATAAAATAAAACAAATTCAAAATTGTAAAGGGACATGCGATATACCCCTTTATTATTATTTTGTTTTCTAAAGTGTCAGATTGAAGAAACAACACACCAGCCGTGCAAATCTGATAGTGGTGTCTCCGTTTGTGCCCAGGTCACGACTGGCCGATTTTCACGCAAACTGCCGGGTAACTCCACATTCCATTACCAGCTGTCCCAATGACAACTGCCAGGCATGTCTTGCTTCCTATGCCGGACTCATTGGTGAGTACCTTACATCATTACGAGTCACTGCTTTCCCCACCTCTCTACCCAGCAATCCGAGAATTCCATTTCTGCATCACTCCCCTACACCTCTTTCCGGGCATCATGGTACTTTGAATATATTACAACTTTTCTTCCACCAGGTTGTCTTTGTGCTGCTCAGCTGTTTCGGTATTAAACAAATTAAAACTCAAACGTGTTTCAATTACAATTCCACACCATAGTACAACAGAACCAGTAGAGGTTGCAACATGGTGCAACTCTTAAACCCCTATTGTAAATACATAAAATAATGCAAATCTACATTATTTTATTTATTTATAAAAGGAAACACTTTCACAAGATTTCAGAATGCCGGATTTCAAAGACAAATGTGGTGAACCCTGTACAAACTACGTATGTGACAAAATGAGAAAAACAACTGAGAAGCTTGTTTGTCAGATGTAGGGGAAAGATCAAGCTTCATATTCATAAGAACATACAAACATGAGGCTCTTCTGTGCATCTAACCTGATTGGGAGTTTGTAGTTAAGGATTTCATCAAACTTTTTTGAAAGAAACCAGGGTATTGGCTTCAACAACCTGGTTTCTTATTCCATAGTCACACAAATCTTTGGGTGAAGAAGTCTGCATCAAGTTCCTTTAAAGAAAGAAAATGGTAATTAAGCTCAAACCTGGGGTCAGGTTCTTTATACACAAGCAACAATAAAGACAGAGGTTCACTCACAGCTTCAGAAGCAGCAGGAGGCCATCCACTGCATGAGCACTCAACTGAGACAGAATCAGTCAGTGGTAAACACTGCACTTTCATTACTGTGCAAAGCGTCTGAATGGTGAGTGCCGTGTGTCTGTGTGTTCCTGGCAGGATCTGATATGACCCCAAACTACGTTGACGCGAGCTATACCGACATCACCATCTCTCCCTGGTGCACCTGCCGCGGTAGTGGGAACATGGAGGACGAGTGCGAGAAATTCCTGAAGGATTTCACGGAAAACACCTGTCTAAGTAAGTGTTCCCTTGAAGAATAATGCAGGAGTGTGCGGGACAAAGAGGAGCAATTTCATTATGTTCCATTACATTTAGGAATCACACAAGGGTGATTCAGATTAAAAAATGGTATTGATGACATCAATTTTTATTCTGCACTGAAAACATGCCATGTTGTGTAGTGCTATAGAAATTGACTCTTTTGGGGAATTGTTCTGCAACAGAATGCAGAGCGACAGTAGCACTATAAAAATCCAGTGGTCTATACATTTTCCATTATTCCTAAGGTGTTTTAGAGCAATTAGAATATGATATTTCAGTTTTTGTTGCTGCATTTGTAAGACAAATTACAGCAGACCCCAGTGAAAGCTATATTATTATTATTATTATTTATGAACTCCTGTCTGCTGGCACTATGGACAATTTACAGCCTCAGCCGCAACTGTAAGATACGAAGCTGTATTGAAAAATAATAAGAATTATAATAGCTGTGTCTTTCATATATATATATATGTTTGTGTGTGCATTTATAGTACTCATTAAATTATAAAACAGCAAGAGCCTCATGTTCAGGGCGATGCAGTGGCAGAGTTGTTAGTAATACAGCCTCCCAGCGTAAGGATGCTGCTTTTATTTCCAGCATGGGGTAGCTGTCTGTGTGGAGTTTGCATGTTCTTCCTATGTGTGTGGATCTTCATTGGATTCCACAGTTCTTCTCGACTTTCCAAGAATAGGTGCAGTTTTATCGGCTACTTTAAATTGTCCCTTTCCAGTGGGGGAGGGTCTCATAGTGGTTTCGTAGTTTTAGGCTTCTTTCCAGAATCTGGTACGTACCAAAATATCAAGCCAGAGGGAATGATGACCCTTTTGAGAGTTTGACCTCCTCTGTGACCTTTCTGACGTTCTGGTGTTTTAATTAGCAGTGATTTAAAATAAAAAAAAACTGCAAACAACACTTTACTTTCAAAGAGGAGGTTGAGTTTGAGGAATTGACCGGCTCTCTACACCAACAGTTTTTGGAACTTGCTAAGTGATCGGCTACAGTTCTACAATCTGTATAACCCACTGAATCGTCACACAGCTTACAAAGGTCTAATATGTTAGGTGTCCAATAGTTTTAAAACTTATGGTGGTGGGAGTGTGGAACAAGTTACTCAGCCATGTTGTTAAAACCAATATCCTGGCTTTCAAGAAAAAGCTAAATGAGATTCTTGAACCATGGAGGCCCCATAGACTCCTGTCATTAGTAAATATTCTGAAGTGGCAGATTTGATGTAAACTACTACAGATGCAAATACACTGCCCATTTAGATTTTGCTGGAAAATAAATCCAAATGTGGAATATAATACAAGAGTTAGCCCACAGCTCTGTTTCCCAGACAATGCTTTAGTCTGCTGGAAAATGTCCATTCCAGTATTTTTATAGTGGTATCTTTCACTGTCTTGCATGTTATGTTGACATTGTGCATTTATTAATTTTCATTTTAAAAAAACAAGTAGAGAGCACTTCTTCTTTTCATGCTAATGGCTTCATGGACTGGAGAACAAAATATGCTCTGGGGATGTAAACCATAAATATCTACCAGGTGTTGCTCTGTTGTCAATAAGTGAGTGACCAGGCTGAAAGGCTTTTTCAGCAGAAATGCTGATCGCTACCGTTCCCTTGTTTTTTACTTTTAATAGGCTGCAAGTCTATGGGGGCCTTACCTCTAGTATTTACATATACTGTAGCTGCAAGCTGTGTAATTTTATATTACATCCCAGTGTGAGCAAAGACAAAAGATAAAAAATATTAAGAATCTGTTTAGTTAACATTTGATGTTATTGCTGTCATTGTATAAGTATACAGTGAATTATAAAATGAAAATCATGTAATGTATAATTTATCCAAGTCTAGCTTCCTTTATTGACCTTTTGATGGGCCTTTCTAACAAAAAAAAAACAGAATCTACAATATTTGCATATCATAATGATTAAAATTGAACCTGTATATAAATTATTAAGTCAGTTATTACTTGCTAATACATCATTTATATTAGCAAATAATAACTGACTTCATTTGCAGGTAGTTCATAAAGATACAACATAACTATAATATAAGAATTAATGTAAATGGCATTAAGCATTAAGCCATGTTTATTTTACAATATTTCCTACAACAAAATACATGAAAAGTTGATTTACAGTCTAATAATCGCATTGCTGATGCATTGAAACCAAACTGAAGAACAATAATAGAAAGAAACTAATTACTCACCACATTAAGGTCTGTCACTCTCCAATATTCCTTCAATAATGCCTCATTACTAAGGCATTCGAATCATAAAAAACAATTGATATTCCATTAACCTGTATCTCACCGGATGCAGCTGTATTTTTGAACCTTGTTTAGATGAAAGATGAATTATATTTTCGTTTTGGAGAAAATCATTTGCTGTGATTTGATTGCTCATGGACCCAAGGCAGAAATCAAGCAAAATGTGCATCTCAAATAAGTGAACACATGTTCTGCAATGGTGATCCTAATAAGACAGGAAGCATGTAGCACATACTGTAGCTGGTGTTTCCAGGTTGATGGCTAGTACCATCAGGACAGTAACAGAACACTCTTATGGCTTACTACAGTTTGCTTCAGGTCTGTGTTGACATGTGTGTTACACCGACTTCCTGTTGTCAAGAACAGCTAAAACAGAGTTTGGAACAAAACAACTAAGGGACCACACATAAAAAAACACCCTCTCCAACCACTAGAGGTTGACACTGCTTTAACTAAAAGTAATGATCAGACAGAAATCGAATAGATACATACAGGCTGTCACACGCAACATGAAAGGCAAGAAAGGAAGTCAAAATGTTGACTCTCGAGGGTCAAATTTTTCTATGTTCATTCTTCAAATGTCACTTGCTAACATAGTCTCCTTGTCCCTTCAGAAAATGCCATCCAAGCATTCGGTAACGGAACAGATGCCAACTCGATAGCCAGAACCCCGTCTCTGCCAGCGATTCCGTCGGTGAAAACGAAAGCCGAGACGGAAAGATTCACCGAGCCCTTGGTGACCCTCAGTACGCCCGGATACAACATGTGTGTCTCGTCAACAGGAGCCAACCTCCTGGTAAGGCTACTTTATGTGCGCCAGCAATTCCTTGGTCCTTGAGGAGACTCTACTGACAGTAACTCGAGCAGCAGCTACGGGTATCTCAATGTAAGGTTTTAAAGAAATAAAAAACGGTCATGTATTATTTACTTGTAAAACGGAGCTTTGACACATTAATTGGAGTTAAAAAAAGACTACTGTAAGTAAGACAAAATTTAGCTCATACAAAATGTTTGGGAAGAGGACAGACCTCAGTTTCCACCACACATCTGCTCCATATGGGATAAATACAGACTTTCCTTTCCCACATTCAGACTGGAGTGTTTCTGTGCTCACCAGTCTGTTACCGTGCCACTCTCCTTACTCTCCAGTGGCTTCCCAGCATTATGCCCATTCCTGCTCACAGCCTGGGATCCTTCACAGTTTCCACCTTTCATCCTGACAGCCATCCCGCCACCCAATGGTACCATCTTCCATTGCTGCCTGTGGTTTTATGAACCAGCTTAAGTAGTTTCAACAACTTGCCCATTGAAATCAGTCAGCAAAATTCAGATAAACTCTAAATAATCACTGAAAAAAACCCTACTCAGTTGATTGGATTGGATGACCAGTGGCTCCAAGCACAAGTTCATCAAGACATCAATGCTCTTACCAGGCATCAAACTCTAAATCATTCTGTCTTTCCACCTGGCAAGCACTGCAGGACATGAACATGTTCTCGCATGATTAAGGATTGTTCAATTTTTAATGCTTCAATAACACAAAACCTGCTTTGTAATTTTGTCACATACAGTAAATTAGGCCATACAGGGGTTATACTGTAGCTTCTGGTTTAAGCTTTCCGACATGGAGCAGACAAAGTGCCTCCTGACTCCATAACCAGTAAGGATCTGCTCATTACATGCATGTATTAAAATTTCTGATTATGCCCAGGATGTCTAAGACTTCTGCAGAGCAGTGCATGGCACGGGACGATGGCACATTTTTTGATAATACAATGTTTTTTGAGAAGTAATGTGTCTTTTGTATGCAGTGCATTCCCCAATTTTATAGTTCTACACAGTGCTTCAATATTTAAAAGCATAATATCTAGTTCTGACATATTGCTCCATTATGCCTTAATTGATTGTATATCTGCCCTCACCAAAATGGCAGGGCAAAACACGAGGCCAGCTGTCTTCAATTTTGGACTCCAACCTCTGGCACCAGAGTTTCATTTCTGTGCTTAACATTTGTTTGCTGAAGTACCTCACAATGTCTGATTAGTTTTAAATAATTTAAAATAAAACTCTCCTTTCAAATTTCAAATCTGGCACATATCACATCCAGATTGAAAGAAAACCTTATTCTTTAGAGTAAGAGTCTGTCCTCCCTTGAAAAAATGAAACATTTACCTTTGTGGTGCTCTTCATGTTCTTTGTAGTCTAATCTAAGAAAGTGGCTTGGAGCATAAATGACTGTCTTTCAAGTTCTGATTTCTTCTGTGAGTTGTACATTTTTGAGATCATAACAGGAAACAGAATTTATAATATGCACCCATTCTCACTGTAGGTATTTCTAATCAATAGTGTATTATTTTTATTACTGAGTAGTTTGGAATTTTTCATAGAAACCATTACGGGGCGGAGCGGTGGCTCTGTGGCTAAGGATCTGCACCTGTGGCTGGAAGGTTGCCGGTTCAAATCCCGCAGCTGGCAGAGGAATCCTACTCCGTTGGGCTCCTGAGCAAGGCCGTTAACCCCAACTGCTCCAGGGGCGCCGTACAATGGCAGACCCTGAGCTCTGACCCCAGGCTCTCTCCCTATCAGTGTGTCTCATGGAGAGCAAGCTGGGGTATGCGAAAAGACGAATTCCTAATGCAAGAAATTGTAAAGGGTTAATAAAGTGGTTATTATTACACAAGGGGATTAGGCTTATTATTGTCCCAAAAGCATAACAGAACATTTCTGAAAGTGATTTGGAGTAACACCTGGTTTCATTAACTTTGCAAGTTAATAAAATGTTGATGAGATAGTAATATACAGTAATTCAACACAATCTAGGGAGAGCTGAGGGCTCTCGATATAAAGTACATGTTAGTCCAAAACTAAAAACAGTCCAAACAGCATGAAGTTTGACTTGCAGCTAGCAGTATTTTCACAGGAAGAAGAGTGAGGATGCTCACACAAAACACGGTGCTGGGAAAAAAGAGAAACCATCTAAGGTAAACTTGCACTGAGAACCATGCATCTACAGCCACATGCACCTAGTTGCGTGAAGAAAGCGGAATTGTACAGTAGATGCAAGGTCTTCTCCTTACATTTGACAGAGCACTTCTCCTTAACCATGTGGGCAACAGGGAAGAGGTTATATAAACTGAGCATTAGTTTTACTCAGTGTACTATGGTTATTACAATACAGGACCAGCACACATACCACAAAAAATGATTTATCGCTTTGCAAAAGAAAGAAAACTGCACCTGGCCAGCCTAACACTATTCAGTTATGTACAGTGCATCTCTGTGTGGCAGATGCCCTAATTTTTCATTCATTTATTGCCAGGTGTGCATTACTTGTTGGGTTTTGTCTGTATCTCCTTAACTGGAGTCCATTACATACAGTATATTCGGGATAAAGACGGCCCCCAGCTCCTGACAATAATTTTATCTCAAATTCATCTTTTGTTCACAGCATCTTTTGTTCACGTGGCATTGTGCCAGCAAGTATGGCCATCCACCAATCCCACTATCACCATCAATGCAGAAAGCCCTTTGGCTTGGTTTATAGTGGAGATCTAACTACCATGTCCACATGGCCAGCCTGTCACCCTTCAAGCAAAGAGATTGAATCTTCATTTATTTAACACTTTTTGGAGCTTGTATCTCCTGAAAGCTATGATTTAGTTTTGCATGTCTGCGTTACAATGAATAACAGCAACTGCTAGGTTAATAAAGCGGAAAATGTATAACAATTATAGTAATGTTTATACTATGCAATTAATATAGGAAATGTATTATTTATTAAAAAATAGGATAAAAACTCTTACTCTCTTTACAAAGTAGTTCAGGTGGGTAGCTGCGTCAGCATGCGTAGTCTGCAAAGGAACAAGTAATAGGTTTATTCCATGCTGAAAAGACGAGAGAATACGCAACATTTCGGCTGTAAAGCCTTCTTCAGGTGTGAGGGAAGAAAAAGGCTTCGCAGCCGAAACGTTGTTTTCTCTCGTCTTTTCAGCAGGGAATAATCCTATTACTTCTCTCTTTACAAAGTTCTATTACCTTCATCAGTTTTCTTCAGTCAAATATTTTGTAAAACATCAGACAAGCTACCTACTGTATATGGCTTTCACAATCAATCTCATGAATCAAAAACTTTGACTTAGAAAGTAAACTCGATGTTCTTAATTATATGAACAAGATATTTTGTTTTTACCCACAACAAAAAAGTTAACAAGTAGTGTTATGAAATTTTCTCCCACAGTAATTGTACTGTGTACAATTAACTTTAACTGTAGTTGCCTGTGAGCTTGTTTTTATAATACTTTCGTGTCTCACAGATTCTAGATGGTGAAACGCTGAAAATAGCTGCTGAATTGGGTTTAGTAGATCAATCTGTGTCTACATGGAAACTTGACCCTAAAATAGGACATTCACATCTGAAGATGAGCAGCAAATGTCAACATCAACAGGAAAAGAACTGTAGTACATTCAGAGGAACTCTGGTTTTACCTTTCTATTATTTGCAAAAAATACAGTGTGTTATACTCTGTCTACTATAAATGCAGTTTCAAAACGTACAAAGTTTAATCTTAAATTGATTTCCGTACTGTATAGAGGCCATATAGCTAACCGAACTATATTTGTATCTGTGATACAATAGTTCTCATAGTTACATGTATTGTTATTGCTGAGGTATAAACTCTTAGGAAAATCAATTTACTAACTGTACATTAGGATTTTCTGACCAGTCACAATTTAATTTAGGTGAAACTGAATACTGACTGTACCATTTTGTGCATGAATTGCATTTTTTAATTGAGCAACAAGCTGCTCTAGCAAACACGTTACAGGAATAAGGAAATAAATGTGTTACAAAATAGTAGAAAGGACATAACATAAGGACAAAATGTTCAACAAACAAAAAATGGTGAATGTTTTTACTCTTTGGAAAACAAACAGTAAAATACCACAACTATATAAAATATATACAAAACTTCACACTTCATGTACAATCTATGCGTTCTAGAATTCTAATTACTATGGGTCTAGGAAATCCAGAATTCTGCCCCTGTATTCCAGATACAGTACATAACCAAACTCCTTAACAGGCCAAAGAGACTGTTCTGCATTCTAATAAAAATGGATCCTATTCAGAACCAAATCTCTCTTCTTACAACAAAGATTCTCAAAAGTGAATGGAAATTGTTATCCCTAACAATTCTAACAGTGCATCACCAACCTAGGAGAGAACATTTTTCAACCACAACAGAGGAAATCAGAATTTCCTGAAATAAATTAAAAGTCATGCTCTCAATAATGATGTTGAGATTACCTAGCCAGAATCTGGTCTCCAAGACCGATCAGAAGACGGATTTCTTGCACAGCTCAAGCTTTGGGGGTAATGGATGGTGATGTTTCTTTTTCTCTCAGCCTGTTTCTCCCTTCTGTCTCTCTGTCTCCCCTGTTTTTATGTTGTGGTCCCTTCCTGTGGAGGCTGGCCCAAGGTCTTCCTACAGTAGCAATGGTCAGTCACTGTAGGATGTCCATTCTTGGTTTTGGCGTTTATGACTTTCCAGAGTAAATCATTAGAAACACCTTGTAATCTTCTGTGTCTTACTCTGTGTTTTCCTGCCTCTTAGCCCACAACGTGCCAGACAGAAACAGTTATGCTCTCAGTGCTGCAGGATTTTTGGCACTTACCATATTAGAACAACAATGTTTTCGATTTATGTTTCCAGTAGTTGCCATGGAGAGGAGTTCATGAGTAATAGAGTCAGTATAATGTGCTTGCAGTGACACAAAATTCTCCCATTTAATAAACTTATTTTTAGATGCGTCACTTCTTTTTCTCTATACAATTAACACTTCAAAACAATACCCTTTGTTCTAAGACCTCTAGCTGCAAAATGCAAACGTAGCTAAACTTTGCTATAGTCCCGACCTGGTAACAATACCGAATTCATAACTATTTATCACCATTCACTTATTAATTGTTCATACTGTAGGTGCCCTTTATAAGAACACTTGACTTTGAGAAATCACAGGTTTATTTTGAATACACTTACAACAATTTTTGATAAAAAATATAATGTAATTGTAAAACATAATCGAAGTTGGTTTACACTACCTTACTGTAGTACACTTACAGAAACTGCATTTTTTCCATGGGCTTAACATCACCGTTGATGATTCGAGAATGAAGGAGGATTTTCTGAAGCTACTGTATGCATGTGAACTGCAATCAGATTGGGATTACAGATAAAACTGAAGATGATAAACTAAACAGCAATCAAAATATGAGGTTGTGGATTGAACAATAGCCAAGACCTAATTTAGATAATTATGATTGGGAAAAATATTTTTTCTTTGCTTATTCAGGAGATGTATTAGTAGTGGAATATGTCCTGATTCATATTTTTCCTTATTTGTCATTAATAAAAGTAAAACATTTTGATTTAATCACACTGTTATTTTTTATGTAAATACCCCCTGCACCTAATCAGTAATGTACAGTAACATGTTTTTTTTTCCTCTTCTGTCTATAAAATCTTGATTCACATTTCCTTTTGAGCGACTGTGATGACGTCAGGAATTGGCATCTCCTTTTAGATGCCACCACCTTTGCACTGCATGAAACATCATACTTCAACTACATGTAACCAATAAGATCTCTAAATGTCTGTTCTGAGTATCACTGAAATGCATTTTGCTACATGAAGGGATTTTATATAAATATATATTGAGGACTGAAGAACCTTGGGACAAAAAAGAATAAGGTAAAAATAGAATAAATGTTTTCAATTAAGGTACCTTTTTATTTAATATATTAATTCTGAAATGTGGATTGAGAAAACCAGCTAATGTAGATGTCATCTTAGATGAAGAGGCTGCGTAATTCATGGCAGTGGATCCATTTCTGACAAGGCTTTAAGTGGGACTTAAAGCATTAATTAATATTAAGTTGACTTGTCCTGTTGCAACTCTGACAGTCTCTAAGAATGTTCCATTGGTTAAGCAGAAGGTTGTTAAAAAATTCTTTATTTTTTCACTGATGGAATTCAGATACTTTAGAACCAGGGCCCCTGGTCAGATTTTTCCTAAGAAGAAACATATTGGCACATTTGACATGGGGCAACATGATCTGCTTCTGGAACCTCTCTTTGAGTTCTGCTTATCATCTATTTCTTATCACAATCAATCCAGCCCACTGTGTGTCAGTCCATACAGTAGTTGTTCATCTCTGCCTTTGTTGAAGGTTGAAGCTGCTGTATTTGCAGATGTGTGCGCACTGACAGTAAACGAACAGCAGAAGAAGTGTAATTGGTATTGCATGTTTTCTAAAAATGGGAATGATCAGATCAGTCATACACACCAAATCATTATTCAAGCTCTGAGCCTGTTTTGAGCTTTTCAAGATGAGGAAGAGCTAATATTATTTGATAGAAAGATCTCCTAAAAAAAAGTTTTGTGTACATATTATATTAACACCTTTAATTATCAGGCAGCTGATCCAGATTGGTAAAGTGCCAGTAGCTGGAAAAGCGATGAGTTCTTTAAAATGGAAAAACGGCAAACAAAAAGGCAACTAAGAGCCAATTAATTAACAGAGGCACTGATGTGTGGGAATTGAATGTTGACGCAGCTCCAGAGGCGTTAATGTATCTCATCCTTCCATTTATACCCAGTCCAGGAATCGGAGAGTGAGAGTGAGGAGGAAGGATACAGTTGGATGTGTCTCAGGATCAATTCGAGTTGCTGTCAGGGGCGTTCAATTCCTGTAGAAGCCACTGAAAGCAGTGGATGCAGACAAATCGACTAACAGGTGTAGCTGTCCCTCCGCTAATCAGCTGTCTTGCTTAAGAAATCAATCTTAATAGTGTCTTTTGCAAACATGGGGTATATTCGAAAATGAGATTAATATAAAAAATGACACATTATATTTAGGAAGCCAGCTTTTTAAAACTCCTTGATTTGTATCTGCTGTCAGGTATTTGAATGATTTAAAACCGAACATGCTGGCCTTGATTTGAAGGCAGCTGTTTTTAAGACCCTTTTCTGCTCCTGCAACCTGAAGATGGAAATCAGAAGGAGTGAATGAGTTGTTTGTTCTCTCTAACCAGAGACAGACAGGTGCACAAAACAAAAGCACAATGGATGCTCAGTATGTACTGTACCTGTGCATTCGGAGAAATATAATTTTGTAGCTGGCATTCTAAGCAAGAGAGAGACTCTGTTTCAAGGGATGTAATTGAGATGTGTACATGACTGGGTTTGTACTGGCATGGATAAGAATATATACTCTGCCTCCTTCAGTAAATCTAACAGGCACCTGTTTGACACATTTTAATTGCCATGCATTAATCTGGTGAATAAGACAAGCCCCGCAATGTCACCCATGGGCAAACTCTAATTATAAACTGCATGGTTGAGTAATTACATGTCCTATGTTTTCTAATTACCATTTTTACAATAAATTAAGCATTTCAATTCTGCGTCAGAGCCACAAAGCTCCAAATCGATACTGACGTACGGTCTCAGAATTCTTAGTGAAAGTTTTTTTTTTCTATTCTTTCCGTTTCTGTGTTTAAAGCTTCGTGACCAGACCAAACTCCAGAATAAAAAAGAGCATTTTAGAATTGTGTTTGAAAAAAATATGATATTCTGGGGCAAATGCAGAAGTTATTTTTGTCCATCTGCACACTTTTTCCTCTGTATGTTTTTTACCTTATTTGTTCTGCAGTTTCATCCCCCCCTTGTGTCTTATAGAAGACAAGACTGTATGGGACTGTCCTGGGAAGAAGAAACTAAAAATCCTTTGTTCAGATGAAACTGGTAATGAGGCAAGGGGATGCACAATGACTTTTTTAATGTTTACTTAAAAGCGATACCACTTTTAAGGTACACATCGTGGTGTTAAATAAAACAGAAGAGCACTCTTGAAATGCCATAAAAGAATTTGCCACTGAGAATTTGTTACACGGTTATTCTTATAATTTATGTGACAAGGTATTGATTATGAAAGCTCTTGAAAAGCAGCCGTCTAGACAAAATGTGAAACATATGCCAGGAATAATTCTTCTCAGATGTGTTGCACAAATGTATTCGAAGGACGAGATCAAACTGACAAATGAGTCAAATGAAAGCCAAAAAGTGGGAAAACAGTGTCTCCGGCAGCTTTTACTCTACTCTACGTAGATCCACCACCATACCCTTGATCAACTCTTCACGGCGCTGCTTTGAATATATTTTTGGACAACAACTGAGGAAAAGCAGTTATCTGAAAACCAGGTATAGGAAGACAGGACATAAGGAACATTAAAAAAAACATTCTAGCTCGTTATTTAATGGTGTTATCGAAGGTCAAATTGTAATGTCACGTGTCCACTTCTGAGCTCCTAAACTCCAAAAGCTCACAGGCTGATCATCACACACCATGCATCCTCTCAAGCACATCTCCCTCCACCCCAACATCATTGTTGCAGCAGTTCTCCCTGGCTCGTACCTTCTCAATGACGAGGGGGGTGAGGACTCCGATCCTTGTCCAGCACTGTCGTGTCTTCAGCCAGTTAGTTAAAGCGAAAATACTAAGCACACTATCTCTTTATTCTTCTGCTTGTTTCATCTTTATTAAAATTTTACCAGCAACTGAGTTGGTAATTAGGTGCTCATAGATCTGAGGATCTAGCCCAGCCATTTCTTGAAGGAAGCCAAGGTATAAGCTTTCCCAACATTTCTGAGGAGCTTTTTCCAATCACAACCCTTTGCGTAATGGAGGAGGCTCCCTGAAGCTTCTTTGTTTTAAATGCGTTTTAAACGTCTTTTCCACTGGTGGCCTTTGCTGTTGCTTCTGAAGAAGTCCATTGGGTTTACTCTGTCAACGCTGTCGAAGATTTTGAATATCTGGATCGCTGTCAGAAGGACAGCCTCTTTCTGTTTGTTTTGAAATGGACAACATTAATTTAGAAAATGAAGTAAGCCGTTTTCAGAAGAAAACGGTGCACTTTTGAAAATGTTTACTTTTCTGAAACTTTTCCTGAAGTTTACTTTAAAGGTAAAGTTTTCGGTAGGTTGTGCACAGTAGGATTAATGGCTTTCTCATTACACTTTCACAATTGGTTATATAAATACACCCACTGTCAAAAATCACATTAATAGACTACAAGCTAATTTCTGGGCTGTGTGCCTTATTCTTTGATTTGTAGGCCCACTTTGCATTCTAGATGAATGCTTCACTGGTTTAAGTTCATTTATAAAACTGTGATTAGACACCTTCCGTCTGTATTACAGAACATTTCTCAGTGTCATCATACAATTTAAGATGTAGTGCTTTTATTAGATTGAACCTTTCAAAAGGGATTACTCTTTTTTGACATAGCTCGTTGCTGTTTGCTAATAATGACTGGAACAATTTGCATGGTAAAAAAATCTATCCTACTTTGAATCAGAGGGTGCCTTAGGTTGTGTGGTTTCATCCTTTCTGTTTGATATGTACAGTACACATGATTAAAATGATTGTCCTTTCTTCCTGTACTCTGGTTTCACAGCAGTAATGGTGTAAATCTCTGGACCAGGATGTCATTGTGAATGGGAATTTGCCCTCGACTGACTCGACTACATAAAACAAAGTAGATTTAGGAACTCTCAGTCACAATAATAGTCGGTGGCAGGCAATGCAGTGAATGGCTTGAGGAGCGCGAGACAGATTTCCTTTGCCTTCTCTAGAAAAACAATCTCCAGGTCCCCATTCTATGGAGAACTGGTGGGACCAGCAGAGCATGATTAATCCCACACACCCTTACCCTCAACACTACCTCAACTGAACTTTAATCCTCTTAGGAGGATTAGATGCAATGATGCGGCAAATATTTCAGAACCTTGCAGAATACTCTTACTGTACAGTATGTCCCAAGTCTTGTTCAGTCTATTCCTGGTACTTATAGAAGCTCAGCACTTTTTGTGATTTCTTAATACTGTATTTTGGCCAGTGAGTGTACAGTGTATAACCCTCCTGAATCAACACCCACTTATTTCCATCATGTGCTGTATATTTTGTCACATGCTTATAAATGTGTCAAGGTTTGGTTTCTAGGTCTGTACATATAGTATGTACAAACATGCACACATACAGTTTATATGTGTACATAGCAGGCCGAAGGTCTACCCTCGCTTGTATGCAGTACTCTAGTTATCCAAGTTTCAGGTCTTCATTAAATTGTATAAACTACTGTGTACTGGGTCTTATGTCCTCTGGGACAGACAGACCTAGTCAGCCAATTTGAAATGTATTGCTTCGGTTTTAATGAAATGTGGGGCAGTTTTATAAGAGATATTGGATATTGTCTCATAGCTCCCTTCCATTCCTCATCTCTTCCAACACTACAATCTATAAAAGACTTATTGACCTAGCTAAACAATTGTGATTAACACCAGTCTGCTGTACCTGTCTGTTCTCTCGTAATAGCCTATAAACCCAAAGGAAAAGAGACTGTTGGAAGCATATTCAGAAACTTAAGACACTTAGCTTATTGATTTTAAAATGTCTTTAAAGTCAAATGTTGTGGCTCAAAGCAAGGGCCAGGTATAACATGTGTGATCAATAGTGCTAATAGAAATAATAATTCTTCTGTATAAGGTGTGCTTTTACCATGTATACAGTGTAAAATGAAATAAGGGTAATTTATTATTATGGCTTTCTAGAGACTTTCTAGAGAATATAGCCTTGGGAAACCTCTTCATCAGTTATTTTGCAATAGTCCTACTTTGAAGCGTGATGAAGAACAGTAAACATTTCTGTTAAGGAATAAACACCCAAGTAGAGGTAATTAGTGTATTACAGTCAATGATCTGCATTTTTAATGTTTATTTTGCTATTAGTTGGTATTGTGTCAGCTAATTGGACAGTCAGCTAATTTGTCAAATCTCAAAATGCAAGTAACATGGGCTCTCACATTAGCGATCAGTAACACCTGTAAACTGCCAGAGTAGTTGTAAGGCACAACTGAGGCAAACCTCTCAGCACTAGTAAGTTAAAAAAGTAGTTTTTCTGGTCCTAGAATATTCCTGTGTTTCCTGCAGTTAATAAGTTTTGCCTCTTTAAGCACTTAGATTTTGGTTGCATTTCTGGTTTACATTTGGTTGCATTTGCAATTGGTCAAACTGCTCAGTTGCATTAAAAAAAAAAATGTTTCAGTTCTTAAAAAGCAAAATGAGGTTAAAAATCAGCAAACCTGTGATGAAACCTGAAAAAAATGAAATTGTGCCAGAGTCTGGGTTTCAGCCTTCCTCTCACTTGGACTTACACTATTATTCAGTTACGTTTGAGTTTAACCAATGTGTTTAAACATATGGGAATGTTTGACAGTGTCAGTCACAACTGTGCTTGTGCCTTATTGATTGATAACCAATGAGAACTGTTGGAAAGGTTTAGAGGAGCATCAGTTTTAAACCTTATTGAAACCAAGCTCGTCTCACTCTAGACTTATGGGAAATAACTCTCATAAAGCAGATTTGTGTGAGTCCTGGCTGCAGAAAACAATTAAAAGTCAATTATTTGCTTCGTTTAAGGATTGAATACTCCTAATTGATTTAGACCTTAGCGGGACTGAAAACTAAAAGACACATGGAGGAGTGAAGGACCAGGATTTGGAAGCACTGCTTTAAAGTTTTAAATGACAAAAATAAACACAAATTATTGTGTGTACTAATTTATTATTTTTAATTTTTTTATAGGTTATTTCATTTTATGTGTGTATTTTTTTATATATCGAGGCAAACCTAATTAAAATAAGCAGCCTTTACTTGGAGATAATATGTACCTGTATATACACACGGGCTGGCTCTGTTGGTCGAGCACGAGACTCATGACTCAAAAATCACTGCAGTACGTATAGCTTTAATTTTAGCTTGGAAAAGTAAATTAAACAAAAGCTCCATTTTAGCCTGACTTCTCCAGAGTAGATCTAACTATGAACAATGCTCTGTGGTCCTTCTATAATTTATAATGTTCAGACAAAAGATCTTCTAATGAATTTATATGGAGACATTACATTGTCAGTTTCTTGCTTGCCAGCCAGATGGTTTTCTGCTATAAACTGGGTTTCCTTGTAATTACCTGAGCAATAAGTCTGTGAGTAATTGATGCTGCCATTATTGAGTACGTAGAATTTGATACCCAACACCTTATTGACCTATGAATATAAATTGCTAGGTTTCTGTATAAAAATGGCAACAACATATTCATTCTTCTTTATCTCCTAAGCTGAAAAGCACACAGATAGCACAAAATGCAAGCTATTTATTGCAAACCTGCCCCCAGAAAATTACATACTTTGTGCAGTTCAGCTTTTTATATTCATTTTCACACAGGAATTAACGGGGAGGTGGAGGAGAGTGAGGTGGGATAGTTTCAGTGATGGCGGCCTTTGCCACCAGTGAATATTCATCATCTATTCACTGTGTAAAATTACAGAGTTAACTTCCATCTCTCAATTAAGTTTTTTTTTGTCTTTTCAGTGACTTACAATATCTAAGATATTGAAGAGAAATGTTTCTTCAGTTTAATATATTGTTCAGAAGATTGCTGGTCTAATTAATGCATATGTCCTTAATTATGATGCGCTACAATGTACAGCATGCAGTGATAAGAATATATAATTTTCCTACAAAGTGCCCCACATAATTACCCTAGCCTTGCAGCTGCTGTTTTCATTTTTTCAGGGAATTGAAACATTTTGCTAAACATCATTCATACTTATTGATTATTTCCTAGTGAAGAATGTCTCTTGTATCATTTTCGTTTTGCAAATTTACAGAAATCTTACATTTTGAAGGTTTTAACATACAGTGCTGTTGCATACTTGTGAGTGGTAATAATAATTATTGCGTATAATGTGCGTTTTACCATGTATACAGTGTATAACAAAATAAGAGAAGTTTATTATTATGGCTTTCTAGAGTCTTTACAACTGTGTGTATTAAAGTACAGCATAGGGAAACCTCTTCATCACTTAATTTGCAATAGTCCTACTTCGAAGCTTGATGAGAAAACACCCTAAAATCCCCAAGTGTGATGATTGAGGTAATTCTAGTAATCGTCACAAAATCCTGATTTGAAAAAGACACCCTCTCCCTTAGTAGAGTTTGTAAACAGAAGTTCAGGAGGAGGTCGAATTATAATCTCGTGCTTCCACTCTCTTATACAGTACATGACTATCTTGCCTGTGTTTTTTCTCATACTTCCTACCACCACCCCATCTTCACCTTTGCAGCACCTCCCTGGTTCATTCCTCATAATTGAGGGGGGTTTGTCAGCTTCAACTTTATGGCCAAGGATGTCACTCCCACAACCAGGGGAGTGAACACCCAGGAGTAAAACAAATAAGTGTGCTAACCTTACAAATGTCATTGGTGCATAGATTAGAATTCACCTCAACTACTGAAATATGCTTTAGCAAACAGTTAAATTCCTTTCGCTTGAGGGTCTGTTTCATCATCTTACACAGTTTTGGGTTGACTTTGGTTTTCTTCCTGCAGTTTACAACATAAGGAAAGGTCTAAAGAACTAAGATCTTAATTTCTTTAAATTTCTTTGGAATATATTTCTCTGGATAATGTTCAATATTATTGCTTGGTGCAGACATCTTCCTTCATGCAGCAGAATGTGTTATTAACACAAAGCAGTGTGGTTTGCTTGATCAGACTAAGAAGTCAGATGTGCAGGGCCACACTGTGCTTTGCACTGTGTATGCTTGTTCAATAATTTCTCCACTTAGCAGAGGAGGAAGTGCATGACTGTGCACTTCTGATGGATGCAAGTTGAAACCAAATTCAGTACCTTTCTCCCAGCACACAAAGAAAATCCATAAGGAAAATGTGATATTGTACTACCAGGGACCAAGATAAAAAAAAAAGCAAAAATAATTAAATCTGATATATGTGCTGTAAAACTAGCAGTCAGTTTGTGTTGGAAAAATCTTTTATGCTTTTTTTCTTCTTTTTACAGGAAAGTGGAACAAAATGTAACCCCTCCAAAGTGTATGTTTTCGAACCTGAGGTAAGTGATTGAAGGACTGAAGTTCTTAATCTAATGCATGTAACGTTTGTCTTATTGAGTGGTGTTGCTTTTTTTGTCAAATTCCAGTGCACAACACACCATTGTGAGGTTTAAAATGATCATCCAAAACATGAATTTCAAAAGCATGGGATGGGAAACTCTTTCTTGTTTAGGGAAAAATGTAGAAACACAAAAACACCCATTTTTGCAGTTCAAACGAGTATTCTTTATTTACAATGTGTGGCTTCTGGAGGTCATACAGTACTGTACATTGTGCTTGGTTGCAAACTGAACTTAAGAATACAAAGTCCTACCCCTCCCAAATAAGACAATAAGAACAGTTACTGTACAAGTGGAAGACTTTCTACTTGTTTGGTAATTAGCAGTTGATTGATCCAAGGATCTCATCCAGCTGTTTCTTGAAAGAAGCCAGGATATCGGCTTCAACAACAGGGCTGGGTTGCTTGTTCCATACTCCAAGAACACATAGCATAAAGAAGTTCCTCGTGTTCTTAGTTTTAAATACACTTCCACAGAATTTCCACTTGTGTCCTCTGGTTTGTGTTTCACTGTTAATTCTGAAGAAGTACACTGCTTAGTTTTTATTGACAGAGTTTAAGGATTTTAAATACTTGCATCAGGTCCACTTGTAATCTTCTCAGTTCAAGACAAAAGAGGTTCAGTTCCTTCAGCCTGTCGGTGTAGTACTCTCCCTTAAGTTCCAGAATGTATCTGTTCAAGCTGTGGTGGCCAAAAATGAAAAAAAAAAGAAACTTATTAAAAATTAATGTTCCTCCTTGTATATTAGTAACCGAATGTTAGGACTGAATGTTCTGTAAGCACAGATGTTAAAAGTATGGAAGTACTCTTGCCTCTGGTTATTTACTGCAGTTTAGTGAAAGTTAAAATGAAAGCATTTTTGCACACACCGTATCTCAGCACGCTGACCTATCACCAATGTTTCTTCCTTCCACAGACGCAGGTTCATCCCAACCCCTTTGACCTGGAAAATATACGAAATGTGGAGCCAGAAGACGTAGACAGGTCTGACAGTGTCCATATGTCCAGCAGTGTGGCTCTGCTCGCACTGTCCTGTTTAGCATTGAGAATGGCTTTATAAAACCTGAAGAGGTCAACACACTGATCCGCAAAGAAAAAAACAAGTCAAGCAACAAAAAATGACATATGGAACTTGCTGTCTCTCAAGCTTTCCCTCTTTCAACAGCAACAACAACAATGGAAAAAACAAACAATTTATCCAGAAAATTGATCAAAGACTTCTTTCTGCACTGTAGCCATGCAGGAGAGAACGGTGGTTCTTGTTCTTGTCGAGTTGCCAACTCTAGATTCCAAAGTTGAGACCTGAAGAAAAGACTAAAAAAAAAAAGGACTAGTACCTTTGGGTCTCCTTCCTAGCTGCTTGGTAGACCAGTTGCTAACTCAAGACAATGAAGAGCAACGTCTTTCCTTGTCGAGACATTTTCCGAACACAACCTGAAAGACATTTTGCTTTTTTTGCGGAATCTGTTTCCATTCGCCTTCCCTGCATTCTCACCCAGCCTGCCTGGGAGGATTCTGTCTGCGTGTTGCAGTGTCCCCAGTGCTCAGACTTTATTATTCACTGTATTTCACACGGCAGTCTTTGTCTAGCCCTCTTACTCCAACAAATGTGCATTTTCTTTTCTTTTTCTTTGCCAGGCCAGCCGTACTTAAGGAATGACGAGTTCCTTCCTTCTTTGAAAAATAAAATGATTTCAGGTATAAATCTTTATTCTGTTAACTCAACACATAATTAAATTATATATATATGTGATATATATAATATAATGTAGGTACAATGTCATCCTACTGCTTTTATTTCTATTCTGTATTGGGTTGAAAAATAAAAAAAAATAGTTTAAGAAAAGGTTAACCGCATAAACTGACAAAGTTCGTATTTGTCAGTATGTACTTGTTTGAAGTTGACGGAAAACCCTGCCGCCTTCTTCTTCAATGTGTTAAAGTCTGTCTGTGAGTATAGCTACAGTACAAAGTGTTTCCCTTCAAATGTACAAATGTAATTTCTCATGAACTAAAAACGAGATGTTGAAAGGCAGGATGGAGCTTCTGATACTAAAGAAAATCAAAGGAGAACAAAATGGCATATGTGTCTCTGAAGAAGTGCCAATAACTGTAGTTTTAGGGTGTTTTGTGTAAGTATTTTTTTTGCAAATATGGACTTGAATTATTTTCAAAGATGCTTCTGGAAATGAAAACATGGTTTCATTTGCTTAGAAAGTAATCGTTAGTGTATTTTCTAGTGTGCAATCTTTCGCGTGGCCTTACATTTTTTGGGGTTTAATTTCTCCTTTTCGAGGTGAGATCTGGTCCTCTTTCAGGCTTACTGAAGTCCCAGCCTGCATTAGTTGTGTTTTAAGGTTGCCAGGAGAGTGTCGGTGCCATGCGCCCGCAAGGAAAGCTTAAATTGCGCCTTCAGCAAATGTACAGGGTTGGCTTCAGCCAAGTTTGGCACTTTGACTTTTCATGTCCACTAAACAACACACCATAAAGTATAACATGCAAAAAAAAAATATGAAAGGCATGTGTGTATTCTGTTTTTTGATCTTGATTATAATTCTTCCTCTTATATTGGATTGACATTAAATTAATTTTAATACTGAACAAAACGCAGGGAACTGAAGTCATTGGAAACACTAGAGGCTTTCTGGTGTACTGGTGCGCAGAGACGTACAGTCCAGACATAGTGGTGGCAGTATTTCAAACATCAATTTTTTGTTCTGCGGGGCTCTGATCAGAGTTATCTGGCCCTAAATTAGGAAAAGAGCTCTACACGTCTAAATTGAAGTCGGTCAAAAATAGCTTGATATTGAACACACTTCAATTCAAAATAACTGCAAACTAATTCCTTTGATTACAAGAAATAAAACACAGTGAAATTGTCTTTCATTCTGCGTCTTTATCTCAGAATTAACACGCAAGAGTACACAGCTTACACAAACAAAACATGATTCGTCCACATTTTATGTAGTATCTAATGAGCTGCCACCAACACATTTATATTTTAAAAAACATCTAAAATCACATTTTAGTGTGAAAGTTAATGTAATAGAACTGTGATATGAAAACGCCTTCATTTAACACAGAAAACGGTGAACAGTTCCAGAGAATGTGTTAATAAAAGAGGTGTGGCACAAGAGATCTGTGGATCACAATGGATAACACTGCAAATAACAGTATTTTGCAACTAATATGTTTTAGAAGCAAACTCTACTTCCAAACACTGGTGTCCTAATGAACTTCAGATTCAAAGCTAGGTGCCTAATAACATGCTTATCGATGAGTGTTCTGGCTCAGGTGAGCATAGTATATTTCTCCTCTGCTGCTACCACTTTAATACATTCATTGTTACTTGCAAATTTAAATCATACTGTAAATTAAATATCTGTTCAACCAAACAGAAGATAGCTTAGCAGCAACAACAGCAAAATAAACTGGTAAGAATGGTAAGAAGTTGATGTTTCCAACTACAACTAACATAGAGACTTAAAGTTACTCTTTTTATGATCTTGTTTCTTAATTATTAGTTTTAATTAGAAAGGGTTAATTGGTTAATGTTCTGTATTGGCAACACTGACTCTGCTGTGCACAGAGTAGAACCACAGCTTTTAAACTGTAAAACCACAATTTCACAAAATCCAGAAGAATGGTAAGAGTTTGCTAAACACCACATTCTGGAAAAGATTCACCACAATCTGAATACTATAAGACTGTATCATTTTATAAGGTGTCATGTGAATTGCAAGAGAATCTTGGTGTTCACATTTATAATTTTGTCCTGTTGGATTTGAAAATGGTACATATTGCTAAGAAAAATGTAATAGATTGATTGGAGATTAACAATCAATACAATGAGAACATAATTTTAACTATGACATTGTATGCCTATATATGTTGTATTTAACGTCAGGTATTGCTAGACTGGTTCACATGAAACATATACAGAGATAAGGTATAAAGGCTTAGTATATCATGATCCTCACATGCTCAATGTATCCTTTGTACATACGTATGCTTTCACGACAGTCTGTGAGAATCACATATGCAACTCATGTACGACTCATTTTGACTATCTTTTCATTTCCACTGCATAGCGTGTTACAAGCTGATCAAGAAAGAAAAATCCCACTGCTCTTTCATAAGCAATTCATTCACGTTTCATATACTGTACATCACACACAAGTAAACTACTGATGTGAACAACATTTATAATAGAAACCCTGAAGTTTTTATAAACTCCACTCATGGTAAATATTAATGAGATCCTCAATATCCAGGAGCAAAATGCTGACACTGTACTCTCCTGTATGTGAATATAGAAGTTAAAATGAAAGATTTTTTTTTCATCTGAAATGAATTCCCAATACAAGGTTTGTGAGCTGTTCGCAAAACCATATCAGTTTGTTTCTGTCCCTGTGCTAATGGCAGTGATAAATAAATGACCCTAAACTTTAAACAATTTGTAGACAAACCATATTTTTTTCCCCCCAATTGAAAATGACATCTTGGAAAACAAAAGAAATTGCTCTTTCAAGGCTGATGTAATTTCGTACAGTTGAGCAGTGATATAGAGAACTTTGTCAGTAACAGGAAGCCCATACAGAAAACAGAAAACAAATAATAAAAAGATGATTAAAAACGAAACAATCTGTGAAAATTTTCATTTTGTAGGGAACATTAAAGAGAAACTTTGCACAACACTAAGACAAGGGAGGTTGGTACTTGGAACTGTTCATTTTTCTATAAAGACTCACTGCCGATTCTTTGTTACATTGTGTGTAGTGCTTTGTGTCTAGTGTTCAGTACTGCATTTACAGTACATTTAAAGGGTTGTCTTTCTAGAATCCTGTGTCTGCCCTCTGTGTACCCTGGAAAGCTTTCAATTCCTGTTATATAATTTCAGAATATTTAAACAATAGAAAAAATAGTGAGAAAAAGGAGTTTTAAGAATTGTTATGCCCAAATGTGGGCACAGATTTCATTTCTGTGTTAGCTAATAAGATGGTCAACGGAAACATTTGAGGGACACTTTAATTTCCTGTAAAAATGTAATATTATAGGAGATACTCTAGGGAAATATCAGTATGAATAGCATTTTTCTTTCAACAATTATTTTTTACAATATACTTACTTTTTCCTATAAAGGTATTTTACTGAGCAATCAAGGATGTAAGAGCTCACACCTTTTCTCTTACAATTTACAATTGGAAAACAGATTAAAAGCCGCAGGCATGCAAATCACACTGTCCTTAAAAGGTTTAATGATAACATCCCAGTCAAAGCAAAATGCTGAAGTAGTTGAAATAAGGTCACACAACCATCTGTGAATTTGAGCAACTAAGAACTTATTAGACAAGCTCCATATGAGACAAGCTACTGTATACAGCCCATCATTGGTTGCTATTACTTATCTGATACTTTATAAATATTTTTTTTCCATAAAGAGTTGTAAACACACTGTCACATATCTCCATGGAACTACAGAAAGCAACTAGAACTATCATGTCAGATTTCAAATAGAAAAGGCAGATTTCAAGGGTGCAAATCAAGAAAACAGCTTTACTTATCTGGAGTTTAACCACAACAAAGGTTCACATGTAAACCTGTTGCTTCTGTCAGAAGGAAAGTCATGGACATTACATTTTGAGCTTAGTCTTCACTCAAAAACCTTGTTTTTGATGTAAAGAAATAATGGCCTACAAATACTTCTACAGAGTATCAGGGTGCGCTTAATAATGTTGAGTTCTTTGTTTTGGAAAACCAACATTCTTTCTTAGATATTTGAGCTTTGCCCTTGAAAGTATAAGTCAGGAACAGTGTAATTTAATAGGTTCTTAAGTAGATTTTTCTTGCAGTACTTCAACAGAGCTACAGTACACTACAATGACAGTTACAGGCTAAACATCATTCCCAAAGAGATGGAGAATTATCTGTCTGAGACCAAAGGAAAACTGTATTATCACAGGAATAGGTCCTGTTCTGAGAAATTTCTTATGAAGTTGTCACATCATTTTTGTTGACTTCAATATCACATCTAGTGGACAATATAATCTGTATCTTTAAAGTACAACATATGCTGTAGCTAATGTCTTCACTGTACGCTGAGATATTATCTGTGTGGCTTCGATTACATGGGCTGGAAAGAGTTATAGCTCCTACAAGCAGTGGAAGTACTTCTGTTAAACAAAGAAAAAAAACAAATGGTTTTCTGATATTTGATCCAGACAATCATATGCAACAAAAAGATGGGTAAGAAATTTACAACAAACCAAAAAAGAAGACAGTTTGAAACTAAGGGGCAGGTTTATCTTACTGCATAAGGGTCATGTAAAATTATTTACTATAGATAATGTTACAGTCAGTGTTGTAACAGAGTAACATACTGGCACCCCCTCTGCCAGAGTGGGCAGAGGTCATGCATCAAATTATGCTATGTGAACAAAATAACCCAGCACTGTAACAATGTAATGTCACCTAACCTTTGTAGATCGCAGTAAGGTCCAAACAATGGTATTGTTGTGCTTGTTTCTTTATCAATAAAATGTTTTTTTTTATTTGTACAGTATATATCCTATTTTTATTTGGGGATGATGTTCATAGCAATGCATCAACCAATATATTTTCAATTCAATAAAATTATAAAATAATAATTTCCTAGCATCAGCCCAAAACATTATGAGTACAGTGAAATGAGGCTTTTACCACTTGTAAATCCCTGGTGATGTGATAGCATTCTTATACTACTGGCGAATGACTTGCAGTTTTCAATGAAGCAGCGGTCTTTCCAGTGAACCTAGCTGGTAGGTAGCAGTGATGGGTGAGCAGGATCCTTTCAATAGAATTTCATATATACAGTAGAACCTATCTCAATATTGATTTAAATTCAGCAGGTATGTCACCCTTCAAATCACAACTAGCAACCCACTGAAGCTCAGCAGGTGTGAACCTGGTCAGTACCTGGATGGGAGACCTCCTGGAAAAGCTAAGGTTGCTACTGGAAGAAGTGTGAGTGGGGCCAATAAGGGGCGCTCACCCTGCACCATGTGTAGGCTCTAATGCCCCAGTACAATGATGGGGAAAGTATATGGTAAAAAAAGGTGCCGTCCTTTGGATGAGATGTAAAACTGAGGTCCTGACTCTCTGTGGCTTTCAGTTTCTTGAAAAGAGTAAGTACCCTAGTATCCTGGTCAATTTTTCCCACCCTTTCCCAATTATGGCCTCCTAATAATCCCCATCTCTGAAGTTACTTTATCACTCTGCTCTCCTCCCCACTGATAGCTGGTTTGTGTGGAGTGTACTGGTGCACTTTGGCTGACATTGCATCATCCAGCTGGGAGCTACATACTGGTAGTGGAGGAGAGTTACCATTATCTGAAAAGTATTTTGAGTGTAGTGTCCAGAAAAACCCTATATAAGTGCATGGAATATGTATTATTTACAGATTTCCTCTTTGATGCAGAGAAGAGAAAACATCTGCACTACGAAGACCCTGGAAATCATAATCTGTACCAGACGCAACAGAGAAGAGCTTTTTTCACATCGCTCTTAAAAGTCAAGGGGAATTCAAAAACATCTGAAAGAAAGAGCAGCCTTAAAGGATGGGGACGGGTTTTTTCCAGGGATTTAAGATTAGATTGTCACAAAGGAAAAAAAAGTGTATTCTAAGAAAGACAGAATAGGGAAATTGTGGCTACAATTGATGATACTCCTGACAAATCTCTCAGGTAAGACATGGAAGAAAACTGGAAGGTGGTGTATTGAGATCTGACCCTGAAAAAGATGATTCATGTTGTTTTTTTATTGAGCTAGAAAAGTAGAACATCCAAGTGCAGCTACTGTATGTTATAGTGTTGTTGCTGGTTTCTGTACCTGTCTCATGTGCAAACATTGCTTTGCTTCATTTTATTTTAATTCTGCTTGAAGACAATATGACATTTTTGAATTAAATTAATTGATTTTTAATTTTATTGCTGATTCCTATTATAGTACTTGATGACATCGGGGAAGAAACACAAAGCCCCTGGGAAAAATAAATGGCTACCATAAAATAGCAGTTCAGTAATTTTGAGCAGAAGTCTGTTTTGAAGCTCAGATTCACTTTGGGAACATAGCAAGTTATTCAGCATGAAATAATAGCACAAGTCATTCCATTGTCCTAGGACAGAACAATGTCTAGGAATGATCAGCTTATTTTCTATCTTTATATTAAAATCTTTGTATAGTTTTAATATAATCACTTCAAGGAGACCTGAGCACTTCGTCAACTAAGGTATGGATGCGTCTTCAATTCCATGTACTGTAAATGTGTCTCTACCATCATGTGCCTTCATTACCATGTGGATGAAGGCCTTACCTTAATGGAGATGTAGCCTCACCATCATGTGGATGTGCCCTCACAATCACTATTATTTTTTCTTTAGTGTTCTCTGTAACAGATCTTTCAACAGTTTGCTTTTTCACTCTATGCTATTTAAGTACAGTATGTACTATACCCCTCCTGTAAGCTGTAAACTAATCAATTTTGTAGAAACAAATGGAAAATATGAATGTTATATTTTATATTTTACAGCTCCATGCAATTTAAGTTAATTATTCCAACTTTAGCACTCCCTGTTCAGTCCCAAAGCATGCAATTATTCAAACTAAGGCAAAATACATTGTTTAATAAAAGCCTTACTTTTGTGCCACTCACTGAATTACCAATCATTAGCTTGAGATAGAAATCTCCAGAGATGAGATTCTGTCAACAATCAATTTGAACCATGTTTCCTTCCAGTATATCACATTCACTTTGCTTGTACATGTTATCACAGGATCAATAGTTAATATTATGTAACAATGACCCACAGAGTCATCATCACAGCTGGCCCTCACAGCAGCTCCCAGATGTCAACTATAAACAATTATTTAAAAAGGAACAAAGTGTAACTTTTGACGAGCCTCATTAAAATTCAGGACTACGGCACTCTGAAAGCAGAAAATGGGTTATACAGCTCTAAAATATTAAAAGGAAAACCAAACATAAAGGAAGCCAATGTTCTCATTTAGTGCCTTAACAGTTGGTATGGTTTAAATAGACTATTCATACAGTATACTGAAAGAGTAGTGGCAGGCCAAGTTCTGCTTCCTTTAAAATGCAGCCCAGTACTGTATGTCTCTGCAGAGGACTTTCTTTGTTTTTCACCATTAACGGCAAATACATATTGACTGAATGTTAGATTCAGGAAGAGAAACTAAATGGGGTCAACTTTAACAAATGTGGAGCAGACAATACCAGCAGGATGTAAGATACTATATGTGAGACACACTGGTGCTGGCTTTTATACCACGGCAGTGTTGCCAAAGTGTGTGACCCTCTTGCTAGGCAGTCCTGATCCCTCCTCAGTTCTGTTCTATCTCAAGGGCTGGCACTTCAGCTGTGCTATTGTTCCTGCCGTTATTGGAACTCTGCATGCAGATACTGGCATGGGCTCACCAGCAATGGCACTTGCTAACATCTCTGTATAATGCTTATCTATGGGAGCAGCTGAGCACAGCATGGCCATACTGTAGCTGTTCACTGAATTACAAACCCAGCTTCCTGAACGATATGGTGCTCAGCGGGCCCTAAGATGGTACACAAAACAGGTGGAATGTAAGATGCTGCTGTAGAGGGAAAAGGCTGCAATTCTTCTTTCTCTCTCAGATGGTCTGTAAATTATGTATTGAAACTGAAAAAACTCAAGCATTTGACAACAGCTTGACAGCTTTCTAACAGTTCCAATTGCAAAACTTCAGTACATGCTCACACATCTTTATGACTTTTCTGAAGTGAATTTCAATATATATTGTATGCCCCTCTTGAGTGTTGATATACAAGCGTCCACTGAAGTGGCACCACCTGATGGGTTGGCTGACCTATTGCATTTTCACTGCTGAAAGACTGACAGTCCAGTTGGAAGCGACCTCCTTGCCATTTCACAGGTGTTCTTCTCACAAGAGGAAATCTGGGATGACTGTGAGGACAGGGACCAGGCTTCTTCAGTACCAGATGAATTTTCCTCCATCCTGTCTGACAGAATATTGGCTAGCATGACCTGCTGCTGCACAGAATGAGCCTCATTAGCCTGGTGGCTGGACTAATGCAAGTTGAAGTCTGCAAATACTGTAGCTCTGAGTTAAAGAGAAACACAAAAATGTTCTGGGCTCTACAGCAGGGGGTTGTGGGGTTAAATGGTGGCTGGGATGGAATACACTTGCACCCCCAAGCAAAGCAAGAACTTGTTTTGCATTGGCCTTATCTGGTTAAACATGGGGTTACAGTATTAGTTTTACCTGCTTGAAACTGACTACTCCTAGTACTATCTCACTTATACCTTGCCAATCCCAAATAAACACAAATCCTGCAAAGATTTTTCTCCACAATCCATTTGAGTTTGACTGAATATTTTTTATGGCACCGGGAATCCTATAGGAGATTTCCTTCGGGATTACTTTCCCAGTAAAGACAGTGGAATTATAAAGGATGCTTACAGGATTATGTACAGTATAACATAACATAACATAACATAACATAACATCACTTTATTAGCCCCTATACAATTTCTTGCATTAGGAATTCATCTTTTCGCATACAGTATACGTCTGGGACTGCAGAATGTACAGTATGTGTTTGTTCCGCACAATACTTTTGCTGCAGTCTTGTGGGCCTTTTTATGCGGCCTTCAGTTTCATAAGTTAAAAAAAAATCTAAAATAAATAAATATGACATAAAAGACAAAGCAGCGCCATAGCAAGGTGAGTCTACATCCCTTCTGCTTTTGCACAGAGTTCACACAATCAAACTCCTCCACGGCTTCCTCTGGTTCGCACAGCTCTAGCCTCATTATCCATCACAGTCTGCTGTACAGTATCTCACTGGGGATTTCCCACTCATGAATTTCCCATGAAACGCTCCTCAAAATACAAGTTGAGGTCTCCCATGACATCCTCTACATATCGCATATAGATGTGCCTCTGCTTCCTAGAACCTGCTGAAAGAAAGTCCGATGTGTGATTTGACACATTGCCAATTGAAAAGAAATCCTGGAACCTGACAGCCATAGCCTTTCTCTATGTGAATTCTATCACATATTTTTCTCATCCTTTCATTTTTCTTTAGCTCTGGAATTTGACAGAACATGGGGCAACGTTAGAGTGGGAGTCATGGGTCAAGAGTGTTAAAAAGCCAGGGTTCTTTATAACCCGTCCATCAATTTTTTAACCACTTCTTCCAGTTCAGGGTGGCGGGGGGCAGAGTCAATTCTGGCAAGAAACTGGTGTGAAGCAGGGTACACCCTGGAAAGGACCAACACAGAAACAGTCATGCAAACAATCACACTTAAAGTCAACTTTCCTAGAAACCAATTAAACTACCAGTATGGTGGGTTACCTACTGTACCTACCAGTATGGTTTTGGACTGTGTTGGAGGAAACTGAAGCACTCAAAGGAGTGGTAAGGGTAGATGTCATTCAAGCAATTTAGAGACTTTATTTCATCACCATGTGCATTTCATATCTATTAACATGTAAGAATACAGTATTCCTGTCCCTTTCTTGATCCCTTTATAGATCCAATTGGAAATAATGCTATGAAAATGCAGTAAATTCCAAATAATTTGTTTCTATATCATATTGGAAATAAAATGTTAAGGCACGTAAAAACATCATTAGAATCTCATTAGACAGATAAGAGTTTTAAAACTCTAATTAAAATGCTTGGAATTGTCATGGACTTATCTACCATAAAAATGTCCCCTAGTCATTTACATTAAGGATATCTACTCCCCTTCTGCATCTTCTGAATGTTGCTGAGAAAGTGTGAGGAAAAGGTCACTGTGTCCCAGCAGACTGAAGAGGAACACAACCATGCTGTGGTAGATTTTAGATCTTTACAATAACACGGAGCAGCTTAAACTTAACAGTAAAATTATAAGTGGTTAAATCAATTGGCTGGTATGGAATTTTGATAAAAACACCATGACTTCCATGAGCTCTGAACAGAGTTTATAACAGAAGTTCAGGAGGAAAGTTTGATTCTAATCTTACTTACATCTGCTCTCCTATGTATAGCTTGCATTCTGGACTTCCCTTTGTGCACTCCACAAGCTTCACTCTTGTAGCAGCACCCTGGCTCATTCCTGATGAAAGTAAGGGGGGTTCAGTGGCCTTCAGTCAGCTAGGTGTGATAGCCTCTAATACATTCATCCCTCTGTTGCATTCATGAGGATCCAACCAAACTACTGAAAATATACTTTGCAGAATTAAGAGTTACACACATTTCTCAAACTGTACAAAATGTACGAAACAGACTGGGAGAGAGTCATGTGCCATAACTCACATTTTTCAAAATATAAATTCCAAGATTTCCATAATCTTATTGAAGTATCAAGAAAAGATCCATTTCAATTTGGAAGAAATTCTGAAGCTTTGCAGTAATTTGATATCTATAGTATGTGGGCAAGCAGTTTGCACATTAATGTCATCTGACTGAATTTGGATAACATTGCTGAAGTACTACTAGCTTGACTTTAATGGTATTTCATGTTGTAAGTGTTGAGTTAAAGGGTTAAATGTGTTAAGGTAAAGGTTTTAACATCACTGCCCCTAATTAACAACTTGGCTATGTTTTGTAACTTAGGTCTCATTTCCTCATTTGTCTACAGATCCTGTGTGCTCAATTGTGTAGCTTTGTGTTATAGAGATGAAGTTTTAATGATCTTTAACAGTACAGATACGCTTATCTACCCAAAACGGGCAAAGTACTGTACATGTAACATCTCTGTCACTCAACCATCCTATTCAAGGAGAATGAAAATGACATACAGTACCTGTATTTTTTCTAAATCTGAAGGAGTAGGCCAATCAATGACTCTCCATTTAATTTGTTCTGAGATATTTTTGGAAGAGTAGAAATAGCCGTGTTTTATCTTATAACGTTAAACAGTGATTCTGAACTAATAACAGTATTAGTTAATGTTTTAACTAATACTTCTGTAGTAAAATGTCTGTATTCTTGTGACAGGACCTAATAATATATCCTATCTTTCTTGTTCAAAGTGTCTTCATCGATATGAAACCATTCTGTAAGATCATTTCATATTCTCATCTGATCCTTTCTTCTCATCCAATAGATGGCCAAGGAAAACGTATTAGATTGACTGTTACTGGTATTAATTATTGTTAGTATTACAATACATTACTGTTTAGATATTTGTGGTGGGTGCTACACATTGGTGATGGTGGAGGGGAGTACATATTTCCTGTAAAGTGCTTTGCATTGAAGTTTTCAGAAAGTGTAAGGAATTAAACAACATATACACATGGCTGACTCAGAATCTGATAAATAGACGGTTGGTGGCATTACCCAATTAAATAGTCAGACCGGAGCTTCTAACCCTATAATGTAGCTTCTTTGTGAATCCTTTAATGGATTTGAAACACTCGATTTACTCCCTCAGAGCTAGTAAATTATACATTAAGTAACAAGGTAAATAATTAATTCCTTATTGCTACAGTCAGGATAAAGCAAATAGAACAAGATTGAGGCCTAGATAAACAGCATTCCTTCTGCCAGCAAGAGGAATACACTAAAAAGACAGTGAAGAATTGGTTGTTTCACAAAATGTTATAGAAAGAATTCAATCAATTTGCAAAAAATGTTTTGTACCCCATATATATTTTTAACATTTAATAATTCTGTGTCACATTCCTTCATTTACTTGACACAGATCAGTGCACAGAGTATTGAATTAGATATTGTATGAATCAGATATTAATAATAATAATAATTGCTTACACTTATATACTGTAGCGCTTTTCTGGACACTCCACTCAAAGCGCTTTACAGTTAATGGGGATCCCCTCCACCACCACCAATGTGCAGCCCCACCTGGATGATGCGATGGCAGCCATAGTGCGCCAGAACGTTCACCACACATCAGTTTTCAGTGGAGAGAAGAGCAGAGTAATGAAGCCAATTCATAGATGGGAATTTTTAGGAGGCCACGATTGATAAGGGCTAATGGGAAATTTGGCCAGGAAGCCGGGGTTACATCCCTGCTCTTTTAGAGAAACAAAGCCACTGTGAGTAAGCTACAGTAAACTTTGTCACCCTACAAAAAACAAGTAATGGGTATTACCACCTAAAACAATATGGAGCCCGTCTAATGTTAAAGGTCACATTTTCACAGCTTTGCATATGAGTGTGGTTGTAATGATGAATTCACTTAGGTGATTTTAAAAACTTCATTGTGTCATTTATATGTATTTTAGTAAAAAATAACTGTAGTCTGTATTATGCATTCAATAATATTAAAACCATTTCTTCATCAATTAAGCATAGCGTTCCTTCTACATGTTGCTCACAATATATGCTTAATGATTGCTAGGCAACTACTGTACAGTGACTAAAAGCATTACCAAATTAGTATAGCAGAACATCACTGAATACCTAATGGAAATGTGGGTAGTAAAGAAAGGTGCTTTAAAGAATGGGAAAAATGTGAGCAAGATAGTGCAAATTCTTTCCTGCAGACTCTAATTCGTGGTATGTGTTTACATAATGTTCCACATGATATGAATCAAAATTGTGGTGCTAAAGTGCATCAACAGAAAATTGCATGAAATAAGATTCCAGTAAATGTGTTGGTTCCCAATGAATGCGGGAGAAAGAAAAGGTATTTGGGCTGACTCATCTAGGTAAAGGACTGGCAGCCTATCTGAGGCTAGGCAGGCTGGTCATTCCACCCTCACTATTTGAGGATTGAGCTAGGGAGCTGCTGCAAGGGTCTAGATGGGGAGGTAGAAGATATGTGAGAGAGATATGCAAAAGAAAGACCCGGGTGTGAGACTTACTGTGTATATGTACTGTACCATAGGTGAGTGGACATGTTCGGGATTAGAATCTGACCTTTCTCCTGAATTTCAGTTCTTAACATTAACATTGCATTTTATCAGCTCCGTGCAAAACGATTCTTCCAAATTTTATAAAATAAGAAAAATATTTAATATATTTAAAGAAGAAAGTGTAGGTTTAAAAAACATATTTTTTACAAAGGGAAACATGGTTGTTGTGAACAGGAGGCCCTATTTTTATACAAAAAAACACAATATCCCGGCTTCTTTCAAGAAGTAGCCGAGCAAGATCCTCAGATCAATTAAGCTAGATGGGCATCCTCTCATTTGTAACCTTTCTTACGTTCTTTGGAAAAGACGGAGATACCCACATCTGTGTCAGCTTTGTGCAGTACTTCCGTTTCAGTACATATATAAAATGAATGCTAAATAAAACCCCTGTTGCAATGCAAATAGGAAGCAACGTTTATTGTAATAGTACTGTAAGAATACAACTGGTATCATATTTGACTCATGTGTTTCACTCTGTCATTTATTATTTATTGTTCTCATTTCTCTTGCTTCCAAAATGATTTGAAAAGGCAATACAAGGTGCAAAAATTTCCATTATCATTATTTCCTTATTATTACAGGCTGTGAACCCTTATCATGTGACACTTGGCAGTTCAAAGCCTGGTGTCCAATGATGTTAGCCTGGCTTATATTTCTCAATAATGTGATAGAATCTTCCTGAAGAAGAGCTTTACGAAAATCAGAATGCCATTTCAAACAGAAGTTTGAAGCAGGTATAAATGTAGACGAAGACTCTGCAGTATATTGTAATTCCTGAGGGTGTTATATAAATTTATTATATAAATTCGTAATTTGTATGAAATGTTTTATAGATCACCCTTTAAAAGTTAATATAATGTAAGAAAATTCATGCAGTCTAAAGCTGCCAGATAAGCTTGTAATTTGACTGAAGTTTGGGAGGGATGACTACAACAAAGCCGCTTCTTCTTAAGCATAATCATTCCTGACATCATTTTCAAAAATGTAAATGTATCATACATACTGTCAAACCCTACTTTTTCATTTCTCACGTAACCCTCCTCCAAAATCCCAAATAAGCAAATGTACAGTATATAATTCTTGGGTGTTAGTATTGTTTGTGAAATTACTATTAAAATAAGTGAACTCAGTCCTGACTTCTTTTGTACTGGCAGTTTGTGAAAACGGCTTTCCCTTTGAAAATGATTCTAAATTCATTGCAAGTGCAAAAAAAGAGGAACGTTAATACAGACTGTATGAACATTTTGACAAGTGGGTGATGACATTAGCAGTAAAATGAAATGCACAGTTTGGGCTTCTGAACACAAGACAGTATGCAGAATGATTTACAGAAACAGAAATAAGATGCACAGCAAGTGTTATGCTTGGAGGATCTTGAAAGTATAACAGATAGTGATTAAACATGCACAGCTGAGTGTGCTCTCAACACAAATTTATGAAGTCTGCTGTCAAATCTATACAGGCATCCCAGAACTTTAATTGACATGTAAACTTGTTAGAGAAATGATTTTTGTAAATGGTGGTCAAAGTTGACCAAATTTGAGCTAACACAATAGAAATTGTTATCCATTAAAGCACGCCTCTGCATTCACATCCAAGAATAGGCTCCGACGTTCAATCTTCTACTCCGAAAATATTTTTTCGATTAAAAATTACCATACAAGTAATACTGCAGAATAATTCAGTGTATTAATTTGCAGATAGTCAAAAAAAAGCTTGGCTATTTAAGCTTGAACCTGCAAAACCCCTTCATTTTTATTAAAGTCCACTGCAATACATTTTCATGGTTATTCAGAGAATAATTTTGCCATGTTTCTAAAAGGTTTAAAACTTAATCCTTTCTTCCCCAAACCTGCAATTATAGTCCTGCCTTATCATGTATACAGTATGTGTATGTATAAGATATACTTTACAATGAGGCAGGATGCCTAAAATATCCATTAAAAATTGAAATGAAAAATATTATTAATTTCCAGAAAGAACAACTGCTTTGAAAAATGAAAGTTCTTTACAGAAGTTCAGGACGCATAACGACAGACACAGCCAATTTCACCCAGCTGTTTAAAATCACAATCATTACTGACTTTCCTCAATATGCAACTAACAACTTACCTTGCATTTGATTCAAGTATTATTCTTTATGTGTGGATTGTGCTCCAAACTACAAAAAGAAATATAATCTATTGTACTTTTGTATGTACTCATTTTGTCTTGTGCATAATTTACCATGTGAACTATGCTCCGCATACCATGTGAATAGAACAAAAACATTTACAGTACACTAAACAGCCAAAAACACAGAAGGAAAAGAAAACTTCTATACAGTACATGCCTCTCTGTAACCCTTAAACTGAACCCTGAACCCTAAGACAGAAGGAAAGAAACACAGCTCTGTCCTTTTCGAAAAGATTCCTTGTCGCTATGGATTTGCATGTCTATCGGAAGAACTTTCAGACTCGAACAAGAATTTCCAGCTTCTCATTATGAGTGTGGTATGTCGTCTCCCTCTGATCCGTTACTGTTCCTACCGCATTTAGCTTTTCTGCACTCCATTACATAAAAGACTGGATTCTAGCTACATTGCAAAGGTCTATCTACAATCATAACATTCCCTCAAAAAGGGATTGCAGCAATGATATTTTTTTGTCCCCAGTATCCAACACTGCCCTGGGCTCTATCTTGGCCTCTTCTGCTTCTGATGCCACCTTCTTGGCCATGGGTCTGTCTGGCGTCCTACCTCTGCCTCAGTCAGCAGGTGTCCTACAGCTTTTATGTATGCCTTCTCTTCAAATGTCTGCCTTCTCTTTTAAACGTAAAGTCTGCATTTTCCTACTATGTTAATTTTCTTTCTCCGTGTCTACATTGGTGGTTCTTGTGATTCCCTTTGATGTTTTTGGGGATCCTAGCCTCCTCAATCCTTTAGCCAGGAAGCTACCCTTTTAGCAGGCAAGTTCAGCCAAAACGTATTATACTTAAATACTCAATACAAATTCACAAATGTTGAAAGGGATCATAGATTGTACAATTCAGATTTTGCGTGAGTTTATAGTTAAAAATAATGTTTTGTATTCTGTCATGAGAATATATTTCACAGCAAAAGAATAAAAAAATAAAAAATTGATTTTAAGACAAGATGTTGCTGACAGTGCTAAAGAAGTGATGATCTGCATAACATGTATTTAGAACTAAATATAGTTCTATATTTAGATAGAATTCTATTCTATTTAGATTTAAATAGAACAAAAACTACAAAACAAGTTTTATTTGAGGGGTCTCAGAAGCCCTAATCAGGTTACTCTTACAGGCCACTCTAATAACAAGTTCAATTGAGCTAGTAATTTCTTCAATTAAGAGAACTCTATTTATTTTCTCACTGAGAGCCATTTTGATTTTTTGTTCCCAATTATTTTTAAAGTAGGCCTGTTAACCTAACAAATCACCTGATTAATTGAGACAGCTTAAAGATGCTGATGATTTAGTAGTTACCCATAAATACCTGATGAACTCCTATTATTTATAACCTGCTTTTGTTGTTATTAACTGCTGCAGTTGTGCCTCTGCTTTTACTTAAATCCTGTACAGCGTGTGAGACAAACAGCTAAGCAACAGCCAGTTTCTGAGCTCACTGACTTCCTGAACCCAGGTTCCATTTTAACACAGAACATCTCAAGAGGAGGAACCTTGGGGTCATAAATATCAGCTGAGGCCACCAAGGCCTAATGCCACTCCTGAAACAAAAACAAGGAAGAATGTGAGACCGAGCAACACAGAAGCAGAAAAAATAAGGACATATACAGTAGAAAGTCATGTTTATCTCTTTTTTCATTTTGTTGGCTTTTATACTAACATTTTAAGTTCTATGTATGGGGTTTCACATGCTCTGACCAATGCTGTCTCCCAAAAGCAAAGCTGGCAAATGTCTTCATTTCTGAAACATCCTTCAGGAAAATGGTACAGGGAAAACAAAAAAGAAAAGCAATAATTAATCTTTGCTTGCATCAATAAAAGTGTGGGGATTACAGCACAGCCCTGTAAAACTTCTTTCTGTACATTTCTTCACATACTGGAACAAACTACCCAGCCAAGTTCTGGAAGATGGTTCACTGGAATTCTTCGAAAACAGTTTTCATGAACCATGTAACAAAAACAAACAAACTTTCTTACAGGAAGGTCTTCTGAGTTGCACACTACATTGCATATCAAACATTAAATCTGCTTGTTTAAACTGAATAAAGCTTGTTCTCAGGATGCAGGTAAAAAAACTTTTCCTTCAAAAAGTTTTCCCTTACAGTATGAGCTATAATACCATACACCTCAGTACTGTACTATTAAGTGCCTGACATGCTCAACAGGAGTAAAACTGAATTTGTTTTTTGTCAGCCAAAGACAAACAGTGACCCAAAATTCATTTATTGGGAAATGATTATGGATGACTGACTCTCTAATGCATGAATTTTTATAGTCGTTTCTTTTCCCTGCACTGTCAGGAAGGGACCATAATGCTGATGGCACCAGTGAACTGCATTTTGATTAGGACAAAAGGCTACTGCCAGGGCCTGCAATGAGTAATTCAAGCTGCATTTGGAATTCATTCAGCAGATCTGACAATCGCATTTTTCACTATTTATTTACCATCACACTTCATCACATTTTCATCCATACTGCGATACGGCTATGTGCTCAGCTTCACTAGGGAAGCGGGGATTGGATTTGTGCTTTTTACTATTGATTAGGATGATGAAACCGTCACTCTGGAAATATTATACAATGCCAGCGGCTCTCTCCTTTCCTTCTGCTGATACACTTGCATTCACGGTAGATGGTGTACCAGAGGCTTCTCTTACCAGGAGATGCAGTGTTAAAGACCTTATTAATAATCAATTAATAAGGAAAACATTCAACTAATAAGACCATTATAGACAAGAAGAGGCCATTCAGCCCATTTGGCCCATTTGGAAGTTAGCAGCTTATTCATCCCAGGTTCTGTGTTGGATCAATGTAGAGGGTGAGTTTGTTCCACTCTCAAACAACCCTTTGTGTAAAGAAATGCCTTCTGTTCTCATTTGTAAATTCACTTCCCCATAGTGTTCACTTGTGACCCCACTGGTTAGTGTTTCACTCCTGTCTGAGCGCTCTTAGGGGGTTAGCTTTGTCAATTACCTTCAGGTCAAGTATTGAATTTTTTCAGACTTCATTCGAGTTTCTATGTTAATCCATCAGTAAATACAGACACAACATTTCAACAACATTTTCTTATTCACAATATGCTAGAGTTTCAGCTTCTTAATGTGCCACCATGTCTACCTTTACAATTAGAAAGACAGCTAAGCTTTTGGATAATAAGATCAAATGTTTCAGCCGCAAATTGGAATTGAAATGGATTCAAGTTCTTAAAAGGTTGGATTTTCAATTAAATGAATGGATGAACAATAAATACATTTTGAGACACTGGTGTAAAAGAAACTTACAAAACTTTAAATTAAAAATTTGCAAACTGTTAATAAGGACAGATTGATCAGTTTAATTAAAGGTATAATTAAGTAACTGAGAGCTCAGCTGGAATGAAAGCCATTAAGGCTCTGGTACAAAATATGGTAGAGGAGCACCATGGGGATTTTTAATATACCTTTCTCACAGATAAAATTTGCAAAACAAAATCCCCAAACAAGAAACTGACAACAATAAATAGTGCTGTTGAAGTCCAACTAAAGTAACTAATATAACGCAACCAGGAAAAGCAACCCTGACAAGAAGTATACAGTACATTAGCCAAGCTCATTATTTTGATAACTATTGTTGATGAGTTGCTAGAGTTTAAATCCTAGGTACATAACCTACAGTATTAGTAATTTACCTTTTTAACTTTAATAAAATCTGAAGTAGCTAACAGGCTTCAAGGATAGAAATTGCTGATGTAGAGGATGCACTTTGGAGTGAGAATGAATATGATGATCATGTCGCTGCATGCCAACACGCTGGCTATGCTAATGGAAGGGAAATACAAAAAGTAATGGATGGGCTGTTTAATTAAAGACACGTTCAATCACGCATGTGCTGAATCTTCTCCGGTTCTCACTTATTAACAGAACAATGCATGTGTCAGTGCAACTGAGATACACAGGAAAATATTTGTATTACTCCCACTGCTAATGTATGTCACTGTCACTGTTCTGTCCTGCTTGATTTGGCATTACTTCACCAGAATAAAAGGAAACATTTAGCACATCTTGAAAATAACAAACAAGGACTCTCGTAAAGGCTTACCAGAGGATTTCAAAATAAATGAAAATTAAGAATGATAGAATGATACAGAGGGCACACACGGGTTTAAAAAAAAAAGCCCAAAAACACAGGGCATATTAAAATCTACCTGTCCCAGCCTCTACACTCGATCTACTGTAAACAAAAAACATGGTTCTTGAAGTAAATCTCTTCTTTCTGTTCAATGAATGAGAGACAAACATCCATGCGTGACCGTAAGGGATTGCAATCTGGTTTAATACTTAGATGTAAGTGGTCTGAATAAGCACACATTGATGATGTTCATATACTGGGTGAAATAACTGTGCCTGAAAATAGTGAGAGAAAGAAAAGAAATTTGTCTTCAGATCTTGACAAATCAATTACTATCTATAAACAGAAGAAGAACATAAGAACTGTAACACATTAGAGGCAGCCATTCAGTCCATTTAGCCTGTTAGGTTGTAATTAGCTAATTGATCTAAGAATCAATTTCTTGAAAAAAAGGGCCAGGGTCTCAGCATCAACAATAACTAATGCTCTATACTCCCACAACTCTCTGTGTAAAGAACTGCCTCCTGTTCTCTTATTCAAATGCAATTCAATGTAGGTTACACTTATGACCTCTAGTTTGTATTTCACATGTGTCTGACATGTAGGCTTCGAATTTTTAAGTTGGCTGTCATGCTACGATGGCCTTTTGTTTAACATACCTTTCTCCTGTCATATCTGTCCATTGCAGGGCAAGATTGAGATTAATGATAGATAGATAGATAGATAGATAGATAGATAGATAGATAGATAGATAGATACTTTATTGAGCCCGTGAGGGAAATTGCAGTGCAACAGCAGCTTAACACACACAACACAGCCACAGTGTAACGAATTATATAATAATAGTACAATACATACAATACAATACAAGAGTTACTCACAGTCCAGACGCACAAGAACAAACTAGAACAGAACAGTACACAGAAAATCGTATCACACTCATATCACACATATGAATATAAATATAGATGTAACTATAGATATAAATATAAATGTATTGCACAGGTCCCTGGCATATATTGCACAAAAAGTGGTTGTAAACGGGAAAAAGAAAAAGAAAAAGAAAGAGAACAGATGTAGCAGTAGATGTGTAGATGCGTTTAGTCCAGAAACAGGTCACTGTCGATGTTGCCTCTGCCAAGACGCAAGGTGGATGCATTGTACAGTCTTATGGCAGACGGCAAGAATGACCTCCTGTAGCGCTCCCTGTCGACCGTGGATGAATCAGTCTATTGCTGAACGTGCTCTTCATTCCTGCAAGCCTGTCATAGAGGGGATGGGAGAAGTTGTCCATGATGGCCTCTAGTTTGGACATCATTCTCCTCTCAGCCACTACCTCCAAGGAGTCCAGGTCAAACCCAATGACAGAGCTTGCTCTCCTGATGAGCTTGTTCAGCCTTTTGGAATCTACTGCTCTAATCCCAGAGCCCCAGCACACCACTGCGTAGAAAATGGCACTCGCTACCACCGACTGATAGAACATGTGTAGCATCTTACTACACACATTGAAGGACCTGAGCCTCCTCAAGAAGTAGAGTCGGCTCTGTCCCTTCTTATAGATGGCCTCGATGTTCTTAGACCATTCCATTCCAATAATACTAATAATGTCAATATTTTCAGTCAACTCCATACAGATACAGTAGCACCACAGGTCCGTAATCAAACCCAGAGGCCCCAGCGCTGTGAGGCAGCTGTGATAGCCACTGCACCACCACGCTGCCCCCGAATGCAACATCTTCAGTTATTTTTCTTGTCAACACATTGAATGAAAAGAGTAATTTAATGTATAGAGGTAACAAGTATGAATAATCTCTGCAAGACTTTGTAGTGAATGTGTTGAATTTTGAAGGCCGTTTCTGTCTGATTCCACTTTGAAAGGCAGAGAGAATAAAGACGCTACAGCTGTTCTGCCTTCTGCAGGTGTTTGTTCTTTCTACTTTCAGTGTGGAATTTTTACTTGTTTCTTTGCCAAGGGCTCGCTGACACAGCTCCCCACTCAAACGTCTTCAATGTCAGAATAAAAGAACAAGTAAAGGTTAATTCCGCACTGAAAAGTAGAAAGAAGAAGCATAATGCACACCTGTAAAAGGCTCAATAGTCAAAACATTGTTTCTTCTTCCTACATTTCAGTGTGGAATTAATCTTCACTTGTTACTTAGCAGCCAACACAGACTAATGCCTCTCCCTGCTTGTTCCCGTGTGATGTTTGGTCATTGGCAATAAAAAAAAGACATTGACCTGCCAAAAGAAATAACTGTAACTGTACATGCTGTGTCCTGAATAAACAAAAGTTTAATCCTCTGGAATGTTTTGTAGCTTCTTTGTAAGATTTAGGACTTAGTCCTGTCACAGGCCATCTTTCCCAGATGACATCATACTCCAAAGGTGAGAGCTATCCCGATGTTGCCATGACTACCACAAAGCCCTGCACTTTGCCTTAGAAAAATAATACACTGCATCGATAGGTGCAAAATACAAAACCAGTCTCTATGCTAGATTCCAGCTTCAAAAAGGCTAGAGTAATAAGTTTTAATTTTTACAGATCAGTTCTTTCTCTTTTCCTGACAGGTATTGTCTTTTTAAAAATGAGCTATTGAAATTGTTTACGTGTGTCATGCACTTGTTAGTGTGTAAGAGGTAGCAGTAATCCTGTATGCAGTGTTAAATCCAAGCGGCTTAAGGGGTCAAGTGCAATTCAATATTAAGACTGGCCTTGTGCAAGCATGAGAAAAATATGTTTTTTTCTCCATTTTCAATTGCAAATGCTTGGCAACACAATTTCCGTTCCATCTTGAAGCAGTCTCTTCGCCAGAGAATACTTTATACAGCGGACATTTGTTGTGCTTGCCCAAAATCACTTGCATATTCCACCTTGAATTAGAACTGCATGCTGTGGTGGTGGAGAAAGAATTGCAACAGAACTAAAAACCAAATTTTATTCTCTTTTTTAATAAATATCATAATAAAACATCATAATCCATCCCAAAGATGAAACCAACAGAAAATAGAGCTGAGCTGTCATTTTGTTTTCTGCTGAAAAAGTACATTCATCTTTGACTAGCCACGGGGTTTGTTTTTGTGCTGAAACATATAAATAACCTATATAAAACCTTGCTGCTTTGTAGCCTTTGGTCTATTCTGCTCTTAGAAGATATGAAATGTTAGGCCTGGTCATTCCTAGGAGACCTCTAAGAGAACCAAGATTACACAAATGATGTTGGTGGACTAGTAATACTCTTCGCTCTGGTCAGAATTCCTAAACCAATGTCTCCACACGGGGACTGGGAATATTGCACCGTAAGAGATGTGATACTATGGATGAGACTTTGAGCTGAGACCCTGACTAATTGGTCATTAAATATCACACGGCAGTTTTCAAAAGATGTTAACCCTGGTGTCTTGCCTAATTTCCACTCTGGGCTTGCAAAATCTGACCTCCCTAGAGTTACCATTAATTCAACCGTAATTGAAGCTATTTCTCACTTCTCCATCTGATGTGCCACATAGTAGGGCTCTAGGCACAGCATGATCGCTGAGTGTCACTCAGGTTGGACTGCACTTTAGTATTGGTTTAAATCTGTCCCCACCTGTTCATACAGTGCACTGAGATCTTTTGGGATGAAAGAATCTGTATAATTGGAAGGAATTAACTACAGTATGGTAAGTATTGTAGTTATGGCACATACCTATTTCTTAATCTAGGTTGAAGAATATCTATACAGTACCTTCTCATAGTGAAATATTTTTTTAAATGAATGCAATAAATGGTATTTACAGTATTTAACAAAAGTCTGGGAGGAAGTCAAATAATAATGTCACACTTCCTCTAACACTGGCTGCACACAATACTGCTCCCATCTTTTCTAGCTTTCTGAATTTTGGTCTTTTCAGACACAGATGCTTCTCACAATCAGTGTTACTAAGTTCTTAGCCTTATCATATTTGCCTCACTTTGTTGACTTTTTCTTGAACAAGAAGTTAATCACTGTTATGACCCCAAGTGTCTAGGGGTAAAGGGGTGTAACATTTAGGATGATTTTTGGATGCAGGTTGGTTCTGGTGAGAGACTTAGGAAGCCTCATAACAAGTGTTGGTGCAAAAGTGATTATTTTAAGGTGAATAAGTGACTGGTACATAATGGGACAATAACACAATTGGAAAGTGAACTAGAGTGGTGCCAAAGGAAAGAAAATAACAAACAAAATGGAGCTGGCTAAGAAAGTGAGGTAAAGCTGACCTAACTACAAAAGAAACCCAAAACATTCGTTCTTCGGCATCTTCAAACGCCCTAGCTAACCTCCACTGACTACTCAAAACCATAATAGACAAACGGCACGTACCCATACTAAACTAGTGTTACTAATACAAAAATGAACTACGTGTGTAGAATGTACCCAACAACCTAAACTAATCCTATACACAAAAGTTCACGCAAATACACAAGTGAACTACGAATACCAATAAGGGAAAACGAGAGTAGACACAAGTAACAGGGTACAAAAGAACACAGAGGTTGAACATATAACATATAACATATAAGTTTGGGCAAGGTAATGGCTAAATAAATATAAACACAAAAAAACGAAAGTACAAGGAGACGAACATAAACCAACAAACCAACAAAGCCAAAGCTATACGAAAACACACACACGCGAAGTGAAACAAAATCGAAGCTGAGCCGCACGGGACCAAACGAAAGGCGTCTTCATTCTCCAACTTATATACTAAATAAGCTGCACTCTGATTGGCCGAGAAGCTGACTAATGCTGACGTCACAAGGAAACGATGCTGTAATGATGACCAATGGGGGATGGAGAACAATAAAGGTCAGGAAGTGTGGAACATAGCAACAAAACACACATGGACCACATACTGGGACGTAACAATCAGCCTCAAAATCTCCATGAAAAAAGCTGGTCTTCTCCTGCCATGCCTTCTGCATTTTTCTTTTAGCCCACCCTGAAACTCCAAACAACTACAGCCACTTTTTCTTTCCTTTCTTTCGTCCCCTAATCCTGCTTGTTCTGAGATCTCCCTCCCTCCTTTTGTGCCTCCATCACAGGTTGAGAGTCCAACCAAACACACCTATTGCTCCAGCCAATATTTGTTGTTTATTCTTTCCCCTTTCCACCCTGGTTGCTGATACTCACTCCACCCTTTGAGTATGAATGCACGGTGTCAGTCTGCGCTTGATTCTGGCCTAACTTGCTCAAAGCCCTCAATGTCCCTGGTGTCTTTACCCCAGGCATGGCACTGGCTGCTATACCAATGGGTTTTTCCCCATTATTTTACCCCTTCACTGGGTTGGTGTCCAACTGGTGCAATACCTATCCTCAACTTATCCCCCTCCCAAAGCTTCCACCTGCAAAATTAACTGATATTCTTTCTACTTTTGGGGGTTCTCCTTGGAATACATCCTTATCCATTTTAGCAAGTCATAGATTTCTACCTACAGTACAGTATGTCTTACAGCATCTTTCACTGCCCACCACACAGTATAAATCTTAAGCGACCCATTGCTTCTTGTACTGCTGTCACATGCTCATTGACCCGAGTTCCATGATCCACATCATTCATGCCTATCTTTCACTTCTTTCTCCATCAGTAGTCCTTCAAAATATTGCATATTTGAATCTACATGATATAACAAGCTCAAACCTGCAATATATATACTTCTCATGCATTCTATTCTATGAACACATTCTCCTCAGTTCCTGTGAAACCTTGCAGGCAAACCTAAATGTTCTTAGCTCATAGTTAGTGCTACAATAATAGATGCTCTGTACATTTTATTCTATTTGTCGGCTTGTTTTGTAATGTTTAGAATTTGATTAAAATAATGAACATATATTGTTGTTAGGTACTGTATGTTAAATTGTTAATTCTTCAACATGAGTAATTTTTTACTTCAAGGGGAGGCTATTAAAAATATGATGGTCAATAAACTCAGTTTAACCTAAAATATATGCAGCTTGATCCACTTAATTACATCGTCGAGAGAAAGATACTGTATATCTTCAAAAACAATGGGGTGTGGAGTTTAGGATTTAGGATCTATTGGCCCAATCTTCAGTATACAGGTTGACTAAGAGACTATCAAGTTTTTTGTCTTGCAATTGGTGCTGTTCTAGATAACTACAAAAACTTTCTATATTATCTGCCTGAGACTGATTAAAACACTTCTCTTTAGAGAAAAAGTAGACCAAGATTGAAAAGGAAGTGGGAAATAGAGAGTAGCTTACATTTTTGGACTATTTCATTGTCTAACATATCATGCTAATGGCGGACACATTTCAGGATACCTGCAATTATTCTGTCCAATCTAAAGGTAAATTTGAGACTATACTCTGCCCAGCTGCTAGTTTTCAGTTGGTCTAGGACATCTAAAGCACATTTAAACAGTTGCCAAAAGCCGAGCTGGACTTTACCTGCTAGCTTCAACCAATGTCCCATTAGCCAGCTGTGCCAGCCTCTTTCACAGTCCTCACAGATATCCTGTTTCTGGCATGATTGTCTGCAAGTCTTCTATTGAGCAGCACCTGTTTTCATTCAGAATTTAGCTGATCGTGTGCACGAGCTTTCCGCTCACTTTGAGAAAAAGTAAATATTAGGGGGAAACATCAAGAAATTGATGGGTGTTTTTGTCAGGAATTAGCCAGGGGAAATAAAGACATTTTTACAGTGTCATAGTGTCTCTCTGTTCCAGTTCAGGAAGTCGTCAAGTCCGTTTTTTGATTGCAAGCTGGGGGCAGTTCTCCTGCTTGTGTTGACACATCCATGGCCTGACGAGGGATTTAGTTCCCCTTTCCTGTTCGTGACCCTGGATCTCATTGTATGGACGAGACAGCAGTGCAGCGCGGCTTTCACCCTATAGCCATGCAAGAGGCCTCTAGTCCCAACACTGAACCAAACATTTGCCAAGTGTAACTCAATTAAAGGGCAAGCACCTCACTCACCCTCTAGCCCACGTCACAGACACATAAGTCTCCAGAACACTCCTAATAGGGGTTCTGGCACCATGTATCCACAAATTGCTTCTGATAGCATGCAGAGCAGACTGCATTAGTTTGACCTCGGTCATTGCTAATGGTTTTCCTTTTGTTGCCTGCCTCGTTGAAATACTTTGGTCTCCAAAGCCAATCCCTGAAAGCAGCCCAGGAAGATGAACTAGGCATCCTCTCAGAAAGCAGATAGATAAAGGACTAAAAATAGATCACACCTACATAGTAATAAACAAAGGGGCTGTAAAATTAGAAGAAAGTCTGGAGTTACTTTGTTGTCTGTTATATGGGATTAGAAACTCTTCTAATCCCATAGAGCAAGGTACCCCCTTCCCTTTTTTGGGGACATTCATTTTTTATTTTTAGATTTGCCCATAGAGGAGGAAAGCAAACCTAAAATACACTATAAATAAATCCAGAAACATTACTCTAACATTAACATTACAAGGGCATCACTACCTAATACTTAAGATCTCATTACTACCTAATACTCAGATTAAATATTTAATACTTAAATACTTAAATGAACTGATCATTTTGGTCAATGCATTTGTTCAGTTGTAGAGTATTTTGTTTTCAAATGGGACAGAAACAAGCTGAACAAAATTTATTTTTTCTTGCGGTGTTGAAACAAAGGCATTTGTCTGCAAAACAGAATTTAAAAACCTTAAATTAGTCATGGCTTATCACCTCTTTTAGTATTGCTGCTTCAGGTTCACATAGTTGAGTGTTTTTTCCTTGCAATCATCCCTTCTGCCAGCCCACATGCTATATAAAGCCTGTAACTGTCATTTTATCATGGCTGCATTTCTTCCTCAGGCTTTGAGCTACATAATAATGTATTCCTTTTACAGAAGCACAATTTTTTTCCTAGGCTATCAAAGTGACATATTTCAGTGCTTTCAGAAAGTTTGAAGCAACAACTCGGGTTTGTTATAGATGTATCACAGTTTTAAAATTGCATCTTCTCAGGAGACTATAGTAAAGCACTGGCTCCTGTATCTACATTTTCTGTGTCAAATGCACATAACAGTAACAATGTGAACAGACCAGAGTAAAAAAGAACATCGACAGAGCAGAAAGGAAGGGACTTGGAACTGGTGTCTGCAGGAACTGACAGTATATATTGTAATATCACAGAGAACATGCACAAAAACTACAAGGATATAATAAAACTACTACTACTAGTATAGCTGCTGTTGCTCAAATGCATTCCTTTAAACGGGTTTGAATCAGAGGGTGTGGTTACTACCATTACAAGATGGTGCTAAGCTACATTATGAACAGTCTGGGAGAAGATCAAAAGAAAATGGGCTAATCAATTTCCTATGGGTGAGCTTACTGCCAAGGCAAATAATGCAGTCAATTCCAAGTATGTTGCATGAGCAGATTTGCATTGAATTTAAACTTATACAATACCCTTTATTATCCATACCCTCATTCTAGAATGAGTTATGAATTGTATAATACATCCAGCCTTATACAATTTAAAAATGTTAGACTGAGGTTACAGTATGGCAATACAAAAATACAAAATCATATTTGGAATAAATATCTCAATTCCAGATAAAAAACAAAAGGGCCATATTTATTCACAGCATAGTTAGGTATTCCTTTACAAAGTCCAAATCTACAAAAACATTGTGCTCTTTTGAAGAAACCTGTAAAGTTTGGGGCAAACAGTAAATTAAGGAACACAAAAATCACATGAACAGAAGCATGAAACAAAGCACATAGAGGAAATGTTCTTGACCGACCTAAATCTCCCAAACTTAATTCATTCAAACACCTGTGATTTGACCTCAATAAGACAATTCACAAACTGAAACCCAAGGGCCTACATGTATAGCTCTTCTTCTCATAAAAATGGTCAAAACCTCGCTCATAGCGCCTTGCATAACGCAGTTAGTCAGTGTAAACCATTCCAGAGGAAGATTTGCTGAATACTGACTTCAGGGGTGTGAATAAATGTGACCCTCGTGTTTGTGGTCCTTTCGCATTCATGCTGATGTCATGGTTTGACCTGTTCCTTGCCCTTTGTTATTACCTACATTTGGGATATGATTTATACTTAATGATTGGATGGTTTCTGTTATACACATTAAGTAAGAGTTTCTTTGCAACATTTAAATGTGTGTATTCTAGGCATTCAACTGACTACAAGTGCTACAGTATCTCTGATACCGACCACTGAGAGGCCTACATATATTAATTATTCATGAAATTATTGCACTGAGACGTTCATATACCGTACAAGCAAAACAAGGTGATGCTTTTCTTAGAATGAAACATTCTGCCCAAGTCTTCCACTTTACTTTAACAGAAAAGCAACTGATCAAATCAAAAAAGCCATTTCGAAAAAAACCATTGCAATAAGTAAACTTTCTACAACATCGAGATGCTTGATGAGTACTGTCCCCTATTTACCAGGTGTCTACTTTGTTTTGTAAACCTCTGTCAAAGCAATTCCCTTAACATGACAGGTTCATATGCCTCTGACCTGGACTGAATTAATTAAAAGAGATTTCTCTGTAAAAAGTCTCTACGTTGCTTCCTTCATCACCTCCTCTGATTTTAAGAGGTCAGTTTTGACAGGTATGCACAAGGCAGTCAGGAATAGAAATGTGTATGTCTTCTGGAAATCATAACAAAAGAAACAAGAGCAGCATGAAATGTTTCAGAAAAAAATAACAGTTTTAAGAGTGTAAGAGTGAAAATTAACAAACCACTGATGCATAGCAAAGGGCTACTGTATTACACAATTATGAATTCATTGAGGATATTTTCTGCAAAGGGTTTTAGATTGTATTTAGATTTTGATTGTACTGTACATTAGATTGTAATAACAATCTGGATCCCACACAGCACTAGACTAAAGTTTAAAGCTATTGTTCATCATGTGTTTGGCCTTCTAAGTTAATTGGTCTCATCTAATTTCTGTAACCGTGGTATTGGAATTGTTAAAATAATCCAGACTGAATAAAAAAAACGCAGATGCACTCTTATAACAAAAAAAAACATTTATTGGATAAAACAATTATAAAATGGATGAATACTACTTGAATTGTACTGTACACGGATAGTACACTTTAATCGAATGCAATGTAGAAAGAAAGTCAAAATCAGAACAGTGAATCCCCACGTTGGCCATATCATCTCAATACTCTCATGTGAGACTATACACCGACAAAGAGAACAAAACAAAAGAACAATAATTCCTGGATAATGCTGACATTTGACAAGAAAACGTTCTGGATGGAACTGCCTGAATCAATGCAGAGTTTTGAGCTGGCAGATGAAATAGACAAACAAATACTGTATCTTAGCACAGGATTCAGTAATTCACTGCCACCATTCATAAAGGGTAAATGCACACGGGAGCGTAAAGCTTTACAGTAACACATGCATGTACTCAAGTCAATAGCTGTCAGCAACTGCATCGCAGCATTTTCAAGTTGCGAAAGTATGACAAGATGTTTAGGTTTATCTGGCAGCATTAGAAGACATTACAGAAGGAATTGCAAAGGCTTCGTGTGTGTCTTGAAAAGAAGAACTCGCAATGATTCTTTTAAAGATGACAGCCATGATGATCATCAGAGCCAAGTACCAGCTGTAGTATAGATGGATCTATCAAATACGATCTTGTATTTGAATGTCACAGATTGCTGGCTGTATCTAAGACAAGGGCAGGAGCTTGTTTTTGACAGGTTTTCCAAACAATGTCACTCAGGCAACAACATTAGACATTGCAAATATCAATTTCTAAAAACTTCTCAGAACAATTAAGTCCATTTTTTTCTCCACTTGGATCCATAATAGAAAGACACTGCATTTTAGAAACATTTATAAAAGCCTACAAAAGGAGATCCTCTTTCAATTGCCTGGTTGACAAACCTTATGTATTTCCTGCCAGTGATAGTTGGAATAAGAGATAATCCATCCATTTCTTAATCCGCTTATCTAGTACAGGGTCATGAGTGGGAGCCTGAGCCTAACCTGGCAAGCAACAGGCACAAAGCAAGATACTGTACATGTCAGGAACAGTTCTTTCCGGGCCCTATGCGGACGACACGATCCGAAAGGTGAAGAAACAATAGGGAAAAATATCATGCAGGAGTCGGTCAGGAGACAGGGGGGCGTGTCCGAGGTGAGCAGGTGTCCAGGGGAAGTGAGTCCGGGGCAAACAACCCAAGCATAAATCCAAAAGGGAAATCCAAAACGGAAGGCAAAGTCCAAGACCAGGGGATCCATCCAAAGTAGTTAAAAACCAGAACCGGGTCGGGACCGGCGGGACAAGGAATCAGGAACAGGAAACTAAAACCATAACGGAGCCAGACGCGGCAGGACCCCGGGCTCTCACGACACGGAAATCAATGAGAAGCGCCGGGCAAACACCTGCGTCTGGCTTTAAAGGTGGAACTAAAGAGGGGCTGGAATAAGGAACAGGTGTGGGGAATGGGACAGAACGAGGAAGGGCTGGAGCGCCCTTAAGAGGAGGAGTAACGATCGTGACAGTACACCATGGACAGAATGCCAGTTCATCACAGTGCACATACAGAGAAACACAAATGTACACATGCTCACAGCAGGGCCAATTTTACAGATGTCAATTAACCTACTGTACCAATATGTCTTTGGAATGTGGGAGGAAACCAGAGCACCTAGATAAAACCAACATAAACACAGGGAGAATATGTAAACTCCATGCAGACAGCACCCCAGGATTAGAAATTGAGCCCAGGGCCCAGGTACTGTAAAGCAGCAATGCTAAGCACTGTGCCACAGTTCCGCCCTTAATAGAGAACATTACTTATAAATTATAAACTGCATTGAGCACTTAATATTAACAAATCCATTTCTAATTGATCATATTCAGGGAGCTGTTAGCTAACTATAATTACAAATTAAACATACACAGCCTCATGAACCTACATAGATCGCCCAGAAATGTTTGAGCAAACACACTCCTGTGAACTGAGCAAACTAAAAAGCTGTTTTTGAATTTTGGGGCAGAAATGGCATGCTAGTAGAACAAATTACTTGCAGATTAATCCATGTTTAACTACTGGCCTTATAGGAGATAGCCAGAATGAATTATTTATAAGCGAGGGAGGAAAAAAAAGTGTCCTCATTTCAGCCTGATGTCAAAAAAGCAAGAGGACTCCAGGTACCACTGAGTTTTCATTTTAATTAAATGGTTGATTAAGTCACATTAAATGAAGTTAATCTGAGTCAAATTCAAGAAATTGCTTTGTAGCATTTAAAAAAATAAAATTCCTCCATCCTGCCTTAATTCCACATTCACATAGTGCATGACAAGTGAGAGTTTCTTAATACTTCTACTGTATATTGCCATAAAATAAAACACAACACTTCATGCAGAAAACCATCAGCACACCTGTATTATTTCCTTCTTACCACCCCTGGAAATGACTTTAGACACTGGGTGCAAACTAGCTATTAGTTATTTATTTTACAGTTAATCATGGAACTTTCTTGTTTATGTTCATCATCTTTATTGATGTACTGTATCATTGCACATAAACAAGCATCTTTAAAATCCTAACACAAGATCACGGTCTCTCTAGATACAGATATACAAGAGGAAACAATTTTCTTTCAGCATTTACAGGTTCATTTTCAGAACTTATATTCAGAGCCACATCACACACTGGGTTTTATAGCACTTACACAGATTCCACAATTGTTAGCAACAAGACGGCTTCCAGACAGCTGTTTAAGATGCAAATACCACCTGGATGAAAACAGCATTAGCAGTTGGAAGGTTGTTTATTCTGTTATTCAAACCTTACAAGCACAAAATAGCAAAGACTCAAATTACTCTTTAAAATTAAAATAAAATAACACCAGTTGGTAAGGTATTTGAAGTCTGTATTAACTAAGCCATTAAACTGTTGTTACAGTGATTGCCTGTTCAGAGCTAGCTAGCTGATCTTTGTTCTTTAGGCTTCTGATTTCCAATTCTGTAGCTGCAGTCTACAATTTACATGTGATTTATGGCCCCTGTTAAAACTTGTTGCAAAGTCTTAAAAAAAAAGTAATAACTATTACCTCTTTGACCTCAAAAGAAAGAGAATCATATACAGTATAGTGATATTTTGTTGTTTTTTGTAGTTTTGCACTATCTGGATAGCTTTTTCTTATTGCAAATTTGAACTGCTTTAAAAAGTATCAAAATAACTGTAAGGCTAAAACAATTGCCTGGGAAGAATGCATGAATCATGCCTTTTGATAATATGGCTATAGACATACAGTATATCGATACAATGTGCAGACAAAACACTAATATTCTACTCAGTAGTGTATAGCTTCAAATTCGTTGTTACTCTCAGAAAAAACAAAAATAATGGTAATTTAGGATGCTGTTCAATATTCACAGCATTACTCTGGGATGGCAAGAGGATTAGTGCATAATACTTTCCAAAATCTTCATTAAGGATTTATTGTATAATTATTCAAATTGAAAGATTTTACCTTTGAAATTGAAGCACATTTATTTCTCAGTTCATTACCGCGGGGTGGATGTGCAAACTTCAGATCTTCCCTGATCAAGCTCACTATCATGTAATGTGACATTTTAGTGATTAGATAATGGGGATCATTACCTCTGCCTGAGGTTCTACTGAATCAGACAATCCACTGTTATTACAAAATGAACTTGCAAGAAAAAAATAAAAGTCTCTGCAGCAGTGTATGTCTGCAGCATCACTTCCCTTACTTGCCTGTATAAATTAGGAGAGCTTCAGGGGAAAACACAATGTTAATAATTCAATTTAATATTCACAAAATGAACACAAAAGTGATGTCTACTGTACATCCACAATTGCTCTCCATTGTATTCTTTGGTAGAAAGAAAACAAGAAGGATTTTACATCAGATGTCCTGTGGATTATTTAGTCCAGAAATGGTAGATATTTCAGCTGTCCTGGTAAAAGTCTTCCCATCTTGATTGTGGAGTCAAAGACATCAGCACACTTATGATGTGCACTTATGATGCTCTCCTAAAGTGCAGGTGACTTCTTCTTGTTCTAAAAACACTGACATTCCTCTTTCTCCTACTTGGTTTCCAGATAAATGGTCAAAATCATTCCCCAACTAGGGGATTGTTTTGCAACTGTTGCAAGCATACCAATTATAAATATGAATTCCTGTGCTTTGTTAAAGGAAACGAATCTTAAAAGGCTTAACCCATAGTATCAAAATTAGAGATCATTAATGCATCACAAAACAGAATCACAGAAAAAAATGGTATTAGTGTCATTGTTAATAATGAACTATTTGATTGGTTCATTCTTGTAAGAAGTACCAAGAGCAGCTAAATTTTGAAGCCAAGTGTTTAATTCATGCATATCCCATTCTAAGTGAACCACACAATTAAGTTTACAAAGCATTTGGTCATTCTAACATTTTCCTTTCACACATCAACATTTCCATTTGGAATGACCTTAAGAAACCTGTGTCACTCTGTTTCTCTCTGTTGTGCTGTATATAACTCGAGATGAGAGGTGCTCTTCCAAAACAGCAGTCTTGGCATTAATAATGATAAATACAGGACAAGCAAAATGTGCTGGCTTTTGTAAAAACAGGATAGTATGACCAAGTCCTATAAAGATGTACTGTATGCTAGTTTCATTTCCTGTGCTTTTTAAACGAATCAACATTTTGACGTTGTTATTCTGTAGGTGCTGACTACCTTAATAAACCTTTAGAGAAAGCAGGCTTTGACCAGTTGAATTATTTTTAGATTATTTGCAGTATTTCTTAACATTGCCTGGAAAACATTACTTTTACCTTCCAACAACACCCAAGAACTCCAACCTATTCACACACTGAGCTCCAGCGTGCATACTGTAGATAGATCTCCAGGGAGCTAATAAACTAACTACAGTACATAAGATGAGTTCTCAGAAAGAAAACAGATGCATTATTTATTGGCAGTGTAATGGTTATACAACAAATCCCTCATGTACATGCTTCACTGGTCTTGCTGGAAGTAAGCTTTTCTTGAGATGAAGCGGAAAAAGTTCCATGTATTATCACTCGGACTCCAAAGAGGTACAGGAAACAAACATCAGCTCTAAATATGATTTTCTAATTAAAGGAAGATGCAAGGTAAAATGGATAATTTAGTAATGGATGGGTTGGACTAGGTTCTTTGTCAAAATCTGTTCCTGCTTTTACTGTAAATTTGGAATGTGTTATCCTAGTCTGGGGCAAGAAAAAGATTAAAAGGAAAACTGACATCACCTTTACTGTATAAAATTATACTAAATAAGTCTCCAAATAGGGAAAAATGATGGCACAGTCATCAGCATTGCTACGTTGCAGCAATGGGTTCAGTTTCTGAAGTTTGCAGGTTCTCTCTTGGTTCATATGGGTTTCCTCACACAGTCCACTGACTTGTGCTTGTTGCTTGCGAGCAACATGCCTCTGTATTGGATAAAGTTTTTAGTAAAGAGATGCATGGAATTCTCCTAAATACTTAAGGGTTTCAATGCCTGAAAATGTAACAAAGCAAATAGCACCTGGCATTTTTGAAGGCTGATTTTCCTAAAACATAAAGCACTGTGAGCCAAAATCTGCACGCTTTTCTGACCTTTCATAGTTTGTAGATACTTTTTTGTAGGGCTGATCTTTTTCCAAACAACAGGATATGTCTTTACTTTCTTTTTTCCAATTACTTTCATTTCAGTAGTTTAGTCAAATTCTAACAATGACTAAAATGAACCGACAAATATAAAGGAACAGCGCTCTTAATACCTTGGCGTTACCTCACCTGGCCAAGAATATGTCACAACCCCCTTTATTTACAAGGAATGAACCAGGGAGGCAGCTGCAAAGGGAAGTTGGGGTGGACAGTGCTCTAGGCAGCCATGGAGAATATACAGCTGAAAGCAACATGCGAAATCATATTTGATAGAGGTAATGTTCCCGCAATTTGTGACTACTGAATGATATGATATGATATGATATGATATGATATGATATGATACGATACTGAAACATGAACTTCAACAGCAAACCCTATGCTCTAACACCTAATCTTTATTGAATATGTTGCCATTTCTTTTTAACTGGGGTCTGCTTCACAATTAAACCTTATACAAAAACAGTGATGGTACTTCCAAACCCACAAGTGTTGCAGTATACTGTACATTCCTAATGAAGTCTTTTTCAAATGCTTTCAGCCTTCTATGTTACAGACTGCGGGATTCAGAGGAATGAATTAATAAAACCAATTAATGATGGGAATTTGATCTTAGTCTCAATCAGCTTCCATCATTTGCATCTTCATGATAAGTGTTTCTTTATTAGTAATGTGTTCAGTAGGGGCTGATAATGTCATTCAGAGCAAAATCATTTGTAGCAATCAGCAACTTCAAAATTTTAATTGGCATGCAGAGATTGAGCTATGGAAAAAAAAATGATTTTACATCGGCAATTTGATTTTTTCTTAACTTTTTGGTACCAGGAAAATCCAGTGTACAGATCAATTTGGCACCCTGGCACTTGTTGTTTAGACAACATCAATCAGTGCAAAGTACAAATACAGCCAGAAACAGCCAGGTGTTCTCAATGAAATGGCTTAATCACACTGCCAACTTTGTTATCACTGTGAAGTACAGTATTTCTTCGGATGGATCAGAAACATCGATAGCATTCAAACATTCTTCTAATGATACAGTCTGTCATACCACACTGAAGAAAAAAAAAACTATGTGCTTTCAGTTCATTCCCAAAGTCTGTATTTACTCAGACAGATACTGTAGATCACACAAAGAGCAAGGTACTGTAACTCATGTATTTGATTTTGGGGATATACTGTAGATTAACTGCCTTAATTTTTAAAAATGTGAAATGTACTTAATACTTTAATCATAAAATGAAAACAATGAATTCTGCTTGAATACATCAAAATATATTATTTAGCTTATAATTTTATTATTTTAAAAAAACTGAAATAAATATAGCAAAACACAAAACCTACTGTAAATACTGTACTATTACTAGTTATACTAATAAAAATAATGAGCAACACATCAGACTCTAACATTGCATGGAATAAACCTAAGATGCAACAAACCTTTATTAACTCATTAGAATTTTGTCTTTTAGCTCATAAAAGCTGACAGTGTTTCTTACATAGACAGTATGCTTTCTCCTTCTGAAACTAATTAAGAAAAGCCCAAAGGGCACTCATTAATTGCAGGCCATAGAGGTGTTCTAGTTAATGAACTTGAAGGCCTTAAAAGCCAAGTCTCAGATGGATTTTGAAAAAGGGAAGCATATTGAACTAAACTTGTTACAAAGGCTAATAACGGAAGTTTGCATTTTTGATGGTCCCTAATGGTTCACCGAAGCTATTTCATAGTCCTTTAATGGACTAATATGAGGGCAGACTTTCACAACAATTTCTACAATGATAAGACAGTGTATTACACTTAGGTAACATGTTTAGACTTGTACTGTATATCCAAATAATGAAATATTCCCTTATTAATAACCATTTTTTGGTTTCATAATTGCTTGTTTTGTATAGGAAACTCTATTGCTTGTCTAATATTTAAGCACATGCAAAATAGTTTTAACTAGCTTACACAGGTTTTTAATCAGACAGACTTTCTTATTAGAAGTTCCTATTACTCCAGTTTACTTGCTTCAAATCTCATCTTCTAGTTCAGATGTTCCCAGCCTTTTTCAGTGTGTGGACTCCTTTTCATTTTCCAAACATTTTGAGAATCACCACATACTACCAGTTCTTTTTTAAAACTATATATGGAAATATAATGTCATAACAAACACCATAAATAATCCTAACTCTTTAAACATTTGTAATACACACATCTTAAAATACAGTATATTAAATAAATTACCTCAACAAATATGTTTGCAAAGCATAGCAGTGCCTGTGCATGAACTGTATTGACTAGCATAATTAAATGAGACAGCTGGTGCCATTTAGCAGACTTGAAAGACAACATGTCAGACTACAGTGATGATAGTTTTAATCTTAAATCTGATTCTACATTTTTCTTTTCCGCTGACCCCCTGCAGCAGTGTTTGCAGACAATGAGAGGTTCCCTGACCATAGATTGGTCATCCTGGCTTCAATTGTACAGTATCAAATAATAGTTCTTACCTTTGGGAGAAACATACTGTAGTTCTGCTCATGTACTACACCCCTAACTCCAGTGATTAAAATATTGATCTGTATGTGAATATGAAGATCTCAAATGCCCCTGACAAGGCTGAAGCTGTTGAAAGAGAATTGAAATAAGAAGCACCTGAAATTTGTCTTGACAAAGAAAAACTGTAGTGCAGAATATATTAAGAAGCTGAGGTCATTACACTCTCTGTTAGATTCTGCTGTAACACTCAAGTTGTTTTATCAACAGAAAGACACAATCTTACTTTGAAAAAAAAATTCTACTGACAACAGAGTTGTTATTTGTTATAAATTATTAGAATTTGACAAAATTATACATTTGTCAAGAAGGGGTAACTACTGTAGGTCTACGGTATACAATATCTGCAATAATAGTTTCATGCCTTGGGATGGACTGATATCACATCCATCGTGTATCATGCCTTGCACATGTTGCATGCTGGTATACGGTCTGGCTTCCCTATGACCCTGTATTGATAAACCTGTAATAAAATATGAGGATAATCAATTTAACTTTGTTCCATTTTTTAAAACCAAATCATTAAACAATGCAAGGCACAGCATGCTTACTTCAATACTACTGTTTTAATTAAAGCATAAATATAAGGATATTTGAACTTGTGAAAGCTGAGGTATTTTTTAATTTGGATTCTCTTTCAAGTGTTCAGATGCAGGGATTAAGTGAATCACACAGAACAAAACTAATATCTCTGCTTACATTGTCAAGTTAAGGAAAAAGTAACAATCAAGGAAATCAATGAAATTCTGAATGAGTAAGACATGTCTAATGACCACTAATATCAATACAGTATTTTGCACTTCACCAGTCTTTCGAGAATTCAGTGATTCAGCATTAACACCACTTCTGGGGAATCCCAGAATGCATGTCCCGCCCTTTTCAGATATTAAAAGCATCTATTAAGTCTGTGCAAACCTGTCTAAGACAATTTCATTTTATTTCTCTGATGTGTCCTTATTGCTTGTGGCAGTATTCTCTCCCTGGGTCTCCAAAGAGTAATTTGATCACCTTTTTATAACCTTTCTTTGATTTACAATTGGCCTCGCAGCACACGATAGGAAAGCCTCTATTTCATCAGCAAAACTTAACAAAGTGGGAATGTCCATTAAGAGGTTTTTTTTCCTCCTGGTGGTGTCAGAGCAATAACATATTAAAAGAGACAGACAGCGAGGAGGGGGAGAGCATGAAAACTGTACTACACTCGAGACTGAAAACTTAGTGGTTTTCAAAAATCCCTAGATGTATAAGCTGAAAGCCTGTGAGTGAGATGTCGGGTGTAAGTTCGTTTAGGATGTGGCATTTCCACTGGGTAAGACACTTGCCTGTGATTTGTGAGTCTAAATTAAACTTTTTCTTTATATTAACAGAAGTGGCTTATTCTCAAAAGTAATCACAGGCAAAACTGTTAAAGGTTCCATGCTGTGCTCTTCATGACACCAGCATATCGCAGGTTGCACACTGATGATGTGTTGCTTCACAATTTGGGGCAAGACAGACACATGAGAAAAGACAAAGGAGAATCTTCTCTAATATTTTAAGAAGCAGGTTGTGCTGTGCTGTTGCTCATCCCTGTTCAGCAGGATGCCTGTACAGCTTTTTCAAATGAGACCTGCATGGCAGTCAAAAGAGAATCAGAGATCAGTGGAACAAGAGTTCAGAACAGCCCTGCTCTGAGCAGCATCGTCTGCCTGGATTAAGCACTTAGACATTAAAGCAAGATCAGAGATCTGACATTCAGTACCTGCCCATGTTGGAATCACCAATTAAGAAGAAAACACAGATGCAGGGCGATACTTGAGAATGGGAGACCATTTCAGGAAACATGTCAGGACTGTGAGGATCAAAGATCTCTCCAACCCATAGTTTCCCATTTCACTTCTAACAGCCATGGTCATGATCTCTACATCTGCATCCTCACATAGAACTCCTATTGCAGAAAGACATCCAAAACCCAAATTATCCTGTAACTAAGATTACAACTTCCCCCTTCCCCTAACGACAGACTTGCCTACTACTAATACTTTCTATTCATTTGAAGGTTATGACTTTACACCTCTTTCGGTTCTCCCTGAGTGTCGATACAGTATTCCTTCTCCCTTGCTCCCTGCTTCCTTTCAAATACCCTGTCTTTTGTTCTCCCATGCTTTATCAAATACCAGTTTCTTCTCCCTCACACCTGAAGAAGGCTCCATTGCCAAAATATTGGTTTGAGCATGGAATAAACCTTTACCTGTTCCTTTGAACACACAGATAGGCACCTCCATTATGCCAGCCTTCAAAGACACTTCTCATTAGACAAGCAGCAAGACAGACCCCCCAGTACTTAATGCCAGTTCTGACTAGAGGTTCTCCTGTTGGCTGAAATGCAAAACTAGAGGCATCAGGGCAGGCAACAGGAGATGTTGTTTCAATGGAAAGGCAACAGAGTCCTGGCTGACACATCCCAGCACTACTCCAGCAGCAAACAATTGGAACAGAAGAGGATACCAGTTTCAGTCAGCTAGTGACACCAGGATCACTGAGCTCAATCTGCTCTTCAAGCCAGTGCAAGCCAGTTAGAAAATGGCTGGGTCCCTCGGGAGCCATTCCTTTCAAACGGAATCAGACCCACTTTGAGGAACCACACTGCTTTTAAGTATACTGTATACAGCCATCTTTCCATCCATACATCCTTTTTTAACTGCTACTCCAGTTCAGAGTCGCAAGGGAACTGGAACTACAATAATCCCAGCAAGCAATCAGGGCACCCTCTGGATGGGATACCAGGGTGTGTTGAATTTAGAAATGGTTTGAGAAAGTGTCTTAAATGATAAGGTCAACAAAATACAATGTTATTGGACAATAAGTACTGTACAATAGTACTGTAAATCTGTGTCATTTTATTCAGCCACTAAAAATCTTCTAAAAAATAATCAAGCCCAAGGCAGACTTCTCACAATACACAGCTACAGTATTCATACAGTATACTGTACTCCCTCCTTATCTAAAAATCCAATTGCACTTCATGTCGTCTCTTGAAGTGGTTACAGATTTGTTTCCCTTCATTTCTACATAAAACATGTGTAATTGTTCATTAGATAAGTTAAGGCAGAGAAAAATATAGACTTGTGTTTATTTTTTAACATCCACAAAACATTCTGATTTTTCTCAAGGAAAATGCTTAACAACTGCAGCACTAACAATTCCTGTGACTCATACCACCCCAAGTTCACAGCTCACTACGTCTAATTGGCAGAATTTGCGAAAAGCTTTCTCAATTATTATTGTTATTTTTTAAAATATAAAATAATCACAGAGGCAATGAATGCATTAGTCTAGATCCCTGAGTAACGTGGTTCAAATTGTGTATACTGTAAATACATTGCTGTTAAATGTCTAATATATTGAAGAATCATTTGTCTTAAATCGACAAAGCCTTCATAATTTAATTAATTTCTAAATAGCACCATTTAATCGTTGCGTAATATGTAGAATAATTAGCTGCTGCAGCTGAAGACTCCTTCTCAGCAATGTTCAAAACCAATTTATAAAAACCTACTCTGAAGTGCGTGAACATATTTTAACTTACACAGAAACATTCAAACCAATAGGTGTCGACTGAGGCTTAGAAGAAACTTACAGTATATAAATATACACATAGACCAAGGTAGTCTAAAATACAAATCCTTATATTTTATGAGTGAGATTTGATGCCAATCTTCTGATAATACTATACAGGTAGTCTTTTATTAGATAGGCAAAAGAGCCTTATTTGATTTTGGCATATGTACAGTACAAAGCAGAAAGTTATTTATACCCAGAGCCTTTACGGGCAATAAAAAACAGATGTGTTCACCTCAGATATTCACATAGTTCTAAATGTTATGAAGTTGTTTTGTAAGTATTAAAGCGCACTTTTAAGTGGCAGCTCTTATCCAATCAACTTTATTAAAAACTGTAAGGTGTGGAAGTGATATGTACAGTATATGAATTGCTTAGCTTATTATTCTTAAACATGCCTATGGGCATTAAAAACATCTCGCATTATTCACAAGCTTTTTGAAATATTCAGGACTGGAAATATTTGCCTGTTATTGCTGGCAAGGAGCTCAGCTGTGAAAAGACCTGCACTTTGGCCTGCACTATATGGTTAAGATTCACTACTAGCCAGTGATAGGGAAAGGATCTTGTAAAAAGCCGCGCATTACAGTTACTCGCAGAAGGGAATTCTTTGAAAATGCACACTGGGTTGAGGAAAATAATTTTATAAAGTAATCAGTTACAGTTTTGTATAGTCATTATGTATAGTCATTATCAAATTATTCTTCTGGTCAGGCATATGAAAATGGTTTAATACAGTCTATACATGTTGTAAATCATCTAGCTGGTAAAATGGTTAAACATGTTTGTTTGAACTGTTTGAACTGATCAAATGCACTGTAACTAAACCCACAGACATCCTTGTGTATCAGCTCCACTTGTCTCTAAGATAATCTTTCATCTTGCATTGTGATTGTCTTTCGTCTAAAGCAATTTTAAGTTATTGAAAATCCATTATGAATTATAAGGCAAAAGGGGGAAACCCTCAGCTCAAGTAAAATGAGGACAGAAAAATTAATTTTAGAATATAGATTTTAAATAAATGCTGAAAGGCCACAATATTTTTGCTGCAGCTTTTGACGTATGAACATGACTATAATGTAATATGAAATACCACATAATATACTTGAAAAGGACAGTAAAGCACTGCAGATTCTGTAACAGCCTTGGTGTGAGCTTAGCATTCAGTATCCTTGGTGAGATAAGTTGCAGCTCATTCATTACCAATAGTGGGGGGGATTTTCATAGCCTCTAATCAGGAAAATAAGATGGCTAAGAAATGCCTTAAATTTGCCAATAAATATTTGATCACAAGGATTTGTGAATATGTTATAGGAAGAAAGAAACTTACAAAAATCAGAAAGATTAGGCTAAGACTTCATCACACCCAGCATTTCACATTGCTTACTGACATAATCCACAAAGGATTAATTGTTCTGCCTGATGTTCCTTCAGACATCCAGAAAAACATGTTTTAATTGACAATTGTATATACAGTGAGAGAGGTTGTTTTCCTGGTGTTAAAAAAGCAAATCATTTGCCTTCAGAAAGCTGTAGCTTACATATTATAGCGGTTCACATTTATATGGGGAATTATGTGTTAAACTAATGAGACAACATGGGAACTCTTTAAACCAAAATATAACCCTTTTCACAAGTGTAACCTTATCCATATATTGATGTAACAAGCATGGTTAGTATACAAAATACTATTAATACTATACTAACAATTTTAATAACTAATAATAACAATGTATTAATCATTTATTCAATTCAATGTAATAATAAATTAATAATAGAATTTTTTATTATTTTAATAAAAACACATGCTTGCTTAGGGATGGTCATGAAATTTGGCCTCTACCGACCTTTTGCAGATGAACCCTAAATATTATTGAATTAAAAGTCAATAATACTGTACAGTATGTTCAATACCATTACTGCCCTTAACTTAACTGCCCTTAACCTTTTTTTTTTTTTAGTTTTTCTTATCATCTTATAGCCTCCAATCTTGAACTTGGCATTGTCTTGCTGCACTGATTTCTCAGGAAAAGAGAACAAGAACATGCACCGAAAAGCTTATGCCACTCTTAACGTGACACTTAACGTGAAGCTAGATGTATAACTGGAGTCAACATTTGATAGTTCTTCTAACTCAACACCCATAATATCCTGAAATGCACCCTCGTACAATATCAATACAATTTCTATAGCATTTTTCAGGAGAATGAAAATTTGCATGAATTAGAACGATTTTCAATTTCAAGTTCTGGTTTGATAAACATTTTGAGATCTGATCACTGGAGGGCTTCAGGGAGAGATTGTAGGATTGCTCTGTTGAAAACCCAGCTAGGGTTAGGGTTAGCATTCCCCCACTACTTATACATTTTTTACTCTCACTGCAGGATTTTCTAAGGAAACTTTAGGAAGAGTGACAATTTGCCTCTATCTGCATCTTTTTGGCTGCCTACGTTTCATATTGCAGCATTCAGCAATTGTATTCCAGAACTGAGTCAGATCATAAATTGTAAGAAAACCTGTTCTACTGGGTAAACTCTTAATTTTCTCATTTAACGTGGAACTACAGTATACAGTATGTATAAATGGAATCAACAACTGATGGTTGTTGCAAACCAATCCCTACACTGGCCTGAAATGCAACTTCATTTCAAGACCATTTTTACAGCATTTTTCAGTAGATTTTTAATTTGCATGATTGGGACATACTATTAAAAATGGTAAATTTCCATGGGCGATTTGCAATGGTTTTGTTTGGTTTAGACTCATATTTTTGGCTTGATGAACATTTTGAAATCTGATGACTGGAGGGCTTCAGAGAGAGAATGCAGGTTTGCTCTGTTTAAACCCCAGCTAGGGTAAGGGTTAGCACTCCCACACTACTTGTACATTTTTTGTTCTCTGTGCTGGATTTTGACTCCCAAACGAACTTTAGGAAGAGTGATAATATGCTCCTATCTGCAAGTTTTTTAGAGACTTTTGGTTGCCTAAGTTGCATATAGCAGCATTCAGTAAATATATTCCAAATCCGAGTCATTTTAAAAGTTGTCAGAAAACCTGTTCTACTGGGAAAACTCTCTTAAAGTTTGCCATTTAAAGTGCAACTAGATGTACAGTATAACTGCAGTCAAAATCTAATGGTTCTTGTAAACCAATCCCTACACTAGCCTTAAATGCACATTCCTTACAATACCATTTACTGTATACAGCCTTTTTCAAATGATTGAAAATTTGCTTATAGAAGACATTATTGAAGACATTTAATTTCTAACAGCTTTTATAAATGGTGTTGTTCATTTTAGACTCATATTTTCATTTGAGGAACTTTTAGAATGACTGGAGGGCTTCAGAGAAAGATTGCAGGATTGCTCTGATGAAAGCCCAGTAGGGTTAGGGTTAGCATTCCAACACCACTTATACATTTTTTACTCTCAGTGCTGGATATTGGGTCCCAAGGGGAACAAGTGGTAATTTGTTCACATCTGAAACTTTGTTTCTGAGACTTTTGACTGCTTATGTTGTACAGAAAATCACCTCAGAGTCCATTTTAAAGGATTACAATTATGTAGCTAATTATATATTTAGACTGGCTATGTAACTTAAAACAAGAATGAAACAAATACCAGAAGACAATGAGCCTTCCAGGGACTGAGTCCGAAACTGCTGCTCTAAAAGCTATGTCAGTTAAAGCCAAGTACAAAGATAGCATACTCACCCACGGTAGGGTTTACTGTTTAGGTTTAACAGAGATTTTCAGTTCAAATTTGTACATCATCTTCATGATGTGAAAGTCTATGGAGTGAAAAATTCTGGAAGAGAGATACACAGATCACATTTCACCGCTAAGCTGTAGTTTAACCTATAGTTTATTCACATTAAAAATTGAGTTTTTTCATTGTTTGTTTCACTTTACCATACTGTACATGAAAGGGGTACTGTAAATGAGTTCGCTTAGTTCAGTCATTGCCACAGAAGATCCACTCACATCTTGGTCACTCTCTTATTTTATGTCTCTTATATTACCCCACACCAAAGGACATCTGATGCACTGAGAGTAATGACTGTCTTTTCAGCTATCCTTTTCTTACAGTCCAGTATATGTTCTCCATGTGTGCTACACAGAGGATGCAAACATGACAGCATTTCAGTCTGAACTCAGCAAACCATTCATCACAGAGCTTTCAACATTTTCAGATTTATACAGTATATCATCTATCTCAGCATTTTATTTAAATTGAATTCAGCAGTGCGGAGGTAAACCAGGCACAGTGTTCCCATATTCATTTAACAATGGTTATTTTATCATGTTCCAGAGATGCTGAATTAAACAATCTTTAAAAGTTCATTTTAAAGTGCATCCTGTACCAACAGTTTCATAAAAGCTCTCCGCAGTCGCTTTGTGAGGACAAACTGGCCTTTGCAGCTCAAAGGAAATGCCACACTGTGCCTTAACGGGAGATGAAACACTGGTTGCATTTTTTACATTTACTTTGTTATGTTTGAAAGGCTGTACAGGGCTTTTATAATTCAGCGTCGGATAATGATTTGGAATGCTGTGAATTCCTGTGTGTGTATTCTACACAAATAGAAGGCCAGGGTGTTCAAATCTAAACACAGTGCCATCTTGCAAAGTTTTAGGAGCATCCTCAAGTGTACAGTAAAATCATCCAGGTCATTTTCTTCTCCTCAGCTATCTTCCTAGAATGTAAAGCTGGCTCCAGACTGTAAGTCAGACCTACAGTAGCTCTCACTCTGTTTTTATTTTTTTATTTTATAGGTGATAAATGGGGCAGTGCATTTTTCAAGGCCTTTTTTTTAAGTAATTCTGCACACCAGTGTCATGACCCTGATACTGTATAGCCCAGCATCAGTCTGTAAAATTAAACATCATTCCATTGTGGTGCTTTGATCATTTCAATTTGTCTTACAAGTAACAGTGAGCAAAGAAATACTGTAAACAGCACTGTAGAGAGCTACATTTAGCTGTCACACCTATTTGAATATCTACTGCATAACTGGAATACAAAAGGATATTGTTTTGTCTTTTTCAAGTACATCAGATACAGTATGTCTTTTTCAACACTTTACTGAATCCTTAATCATTACTCAATAGATTGTATCAATTAACTTTTACTTTTTTATTACATACGGTAGCAGCATTCTGATTTTTTTATTTCCCATGCTTGCTAGATTCCTGAATTTAATGAACCATCAACTTAACATTACATTTCAGTTGTTCAAGGACTTTTGAGATTTATGATGATTTAATTGTTGCATATAAAATTCTAGATCAGGAACAGAGGTGGAGACTTGTGGACTAGAAGGATGCAATGTGTTTCTGGTATCAGAAGGACAATGAAAGAAGAGAAAGAAACTTCTGAAAGCATGTGAAGACTCTTCTCTGTAACCTCCCAGTCATTTATGTTGCCTGAGCAACCAGAAGAATGGCAGCAGAGGCCTATGGCTGAGGTTTTCACTTCAGGTGAAATTGAATCACTGGCAACATTTCGATCAAACCGACAAACGTATGTTTTTAATTCTTTCTCCAGCTTGGACCTTTCCCAGGTTCTTAGCCTTTTATTTTTTCACGAAGGTCTTAGGGTATAATGTGCCTTTTACCACCAATTTGTGATATTACAAAGATCAAAACTTACACTTGCGTCTACAGCATATCTAAACATTTTCACTGCTACTCTGAGATGTTGTAGCTTCATGTTTTTTGGTTCTTAGATCTAGCTTTTAACTAGACTAGGATAACCTATATAATTTACAATTTTTTAATTTAAGCTTTTTCAAATATGGTAGATTTCCTATTGAAACAAAACAGACAAATAACACAGGAAAAGCTACAAGTACTGTAGGTACAGTAGATAAACACATGGACAGAAGATACCTACAGTACACCCAGAGCCCAGAGTCTTCTAGATGGATTCAGAATAGATCATGAAACATTCATTTTGTTAAATATGCCCACACTATTAAATCTGACAGCATAATGTGTGGTTAAAAATAGAGATATGAGACAGAATAACTCCTCACAAATGATTAAAAAAAACTGTATTTACTGTACATCACAACTGCAATAAGCAATCAACCTCTGGTAAGGTAGGTGGAATACATTACAATCGTATGTATTCAATTGTAATACTGCAGTATAATTGTTGCATTATAATCAGACACACACAGTATATTTTTAGTGCATGATAGTGAAAATAATACTCTTTCTTCTCCACAGAAGTGTTTAAATGCTACTGTACCGTCCCATCTTCTCACAAAGTATAAAGAATGACTTCCTCCACTTCCAAGTCTAGGTAGCCTGAAAGAAAGAGGACTTGTTCTTAGGATCCCATAAAGGACTTCTTATCAAAGCTGTAAAATGAATTATTCAATGAGACTTTCTTCCCATAGCCACAGAAGGCTTAGAATGACACTACAGTACTTAACAAGGATATCTTTTGCATTTTTTATTTCTTTTAAGCAGATGGAGTGGCTTTGAGGTACAAATAATGATCACTTGCACAGCAGAATACATCATATCCATGGGGTTAAATAACAGGTCACACCTTGAGGACATACAGTATACTGCATTTATTAAAAATGTGTAAATCAGTGGAAGTACTTTAAAATGGCAGCTTGACTGATAGGGAGATGAGTGTCTTGGCTGGGATTTACCACCGCTGGAGATATAGACCATCCTTAAAACACAGCAGATCAGCGATGCTACAGTATAGCCACAATGGAGCGATTCCGTACAGTTCTAGTTTGTTTTTTTACAAAGCCAAACAATACTTTTAACATGGAGCACAGCATGCAAAGCATAAATGGGATTGTACTGTATTTCAATTTCTCGAACTATTGTAACTATATAAAATAAGTAAGAAAAGGAAAAACACTTCAACAGAATTGAATTCCTCATTGAAAGAGAACATCCCTTTCATTACATATATTATTAATCAATTATATTGATAACATGATAATTTGAATTCGTCCTCTTAAATTGGGGGTGTGGGGACACCTCAAGTTAAGTGTGATCTGTTTTCATTCTGTTTATAATAAGTTCTCCTATTATAAGAAGAAATCTTAACCTTAATCAGAAATCCAACCTATCTTTTCTAAACCCATTCTCTCAGACATACTGTATCACCAACTCTGAAATTGACCAGTCCTTAAAACCCTTGTTATTGAAAGGTAGAAAAAAATCGTTAGTGTCAAAGGTCATATCTTTGCACCTCCACCACTACAAATACAGGATACTACTGTAATATTTGGATATTTGGATATGAAACTGCTTTCATTTTGTAACACATACAGAGGGCTCCTGTAGGACTTGCAGGTTCAAAAGTTAGTTGTAATAAATAGGGAGACAACTAATTCAATAAATGAGGTTAAATTAAAATTAAAGACCAGGTCCCAATACAGAGCTTGCCTAGCAAATTCATACAGTAGAACCTAAATAATTAAACACTCCACTAATCAAGGGATAGTTGAACATGGTCACAAGGGGTCTTTCTTCCTGGCACAGTGCAGTTTTAGAGAAGAATGTTGAAGACACACATCTATTAAAAATCAAACAAAGCTTCCTATAACCCCTCCTCAGTGCGTGATTATAAGGTTTGCAGCTTTTATCAAATTTGCAAAAAGTGTTCAAAAGTTTAAGAAAATCATTAACAACATGACTAGATCTGCGTGCCTTATTTGCGTGACCAGTAAATGAGTCTTTCTCTCCCAGTTCTCAACAATGCTGTTTTGTCAGTCAAACCTGTCCGCGGTTGCGGATTATGACATTGTGTTATTTGGAGCTTGAGGTTAATTCAAAACTTTAAAATTGAGAAAAAGAGTGGACAGTGATATTTATAAGATGCAAGTGTAAAGCAAGAAGAAAAAGGTAGAAAATGCATTATTTTGTAGCTTACTGCATTTTGGGAAAAACAATAGATTTACTGTTTTTGTTTTCTGTGCCTCCTAATATGTTTCCAACGACAGGAGAAAGTGGCAGACATTTGATCGTGCACAAACGTGAACTGTGCTTTTAAAATGTGTTGGTCAGTATATTCTAGTGGAGCTCCACTTGTAGTTGTTGCATTCCACCCCCTGGCATTGGACTGTCCTATGATCTATTCTGTTACTTTGTCCACATGTCTGTAATGGATGCCTCTGTCTCTGTCTCTCTCATCTGCTCCAAGCACCTTACCCTCTGCGTGATCACTGTAATCTGAAGGGCAATAAACTTGTGCGAGCCTGAAGCTGTTGCTTCTTACTAAAACTTTACAATTGTATGTGTACTGTTTTCTTGCTGTTGTAGTTATGAGATGAACCCTAGATAAAATTACTAATTGGAAATAGTGCTTGCATCTGTTTGCTCCAATTGCTTCTAATCACTAATCCTGGACAACAGCAGAAACAAATTTGCAGACACAAAATTACCTCATCAATCAACACGCACTCAAAATATTCAGCAGCTACAAAACACATTTTATGCTGAAAGAGCTCATGATATTCCAAAATGTTAATTATTTGTGAGATCACTATAAGAGAAATTTTAAGTGTAATTTGTGCCATTTACAATGACTTTCTAACCGCTTCTTCAAATTCAGAGAGGACCAGGGGAGCCAGAGCCTATCCCAGCAAAGAAACAGGCGCAAGGCAGAGTACACCCTGGACAGGATGCCAGTCCATCACAGGGCACACACACACGTACACCAGGGGCAAGTTTCCCACAAGTCAATTAACTTACCAGCATTTCTTTAGACTGTGGGAAGAAACTGGAGCACCTGGAAGAAACACAGGGCAAACGCACAAACTCCGCACACACAAAAAGCCAGGTCTGGAGTTGAGCCCAGGGTCCCAGCACATTAAGGCAGCAGTGCTGACCATTGCACCACTGTGCAGCCCTAGTTCATACAATCACAAGCTAAAACTGGTAAAAACTAATGGTCAGGATTTGATTTTTTCTCACTTATCCTGTGATGTGCAACCATACACTATGTTGAACTGCTTGAGCATCCCGATATTGTACTGTACACTATCTGAGCTGCCCTCTCTGAGTCTAGCTGTTTAACTTGGAAGCTCACCCCTGCTGACTTTCATAATGCAAAGCACAGTAGATGTCCAGGATAAACTGGCCTGCAATTCCGTGAACAATGATGAACAATACCAGAGATATGACAAACGATTAAAAACCCTCTTACTTAACATTGTTGGCACATCAGTGATGGCTTTGTTTATGAAATAGGATGAATGTGATGCATCAATTCTCCCTTCTCCTTTGATGAATATTGATAGCTCCAGGGTGGTAATTTTCTGCTCTTCTCAGGAAAAGGCTCTTTCTTCAAGATCCATTAATTGCTGATGAATTGCTCTAGTCTGTCTCTGCTTCAAGCAGCATCTGTTTGCATGAAATTTCAGCTCTGCGATGCCTGCTCATTTTATTGATTAGGTTGATAGCAAAAAAAATATTGCAGTTAACAGGTCGTTTCCCACACCCATAGGACAGTTTTGATTTCATGGCTTGCATAAACGCAAAATAAATAAAGCAATTGTTTTTAAAAGCTCAGTAGAAAAGAAAAAAATCGATATGATAAATAATTCCATCATTATTTATGCGTATTATTTATGTGCAGTATATTTATATACCTTATGAGCATTTAATGTAAAAGTGTCATAAAACAGCCAATAGGTAGAGAGAACTTCATGAGTGCTTTAAATAATTAACTTTTTAATTGGGTTTTTTTATTAAAAACACTTGACGTGATTCTGGCTAATTTGAAATGTTATTATCTGTTGGATGAATCAAAGCACACTCTTTAATTTGCAGTTCTGTATCATTTTTAACCTGAATGCATGTATTGCATAACTGCATTAATTGCAAATGCCTGGCAAATGACAGTAGGCTTGGGAAGGCCATTGAAATTCTATCAGTACCACCACACTGAGACCAGACAGTATAGTGGTCTTAGGAACAAGGAAGGAACTTATCATGCTGAAGTTCACAGTGCTTTGGGAAGATGAATGAGAAGATGAAGATACAGTAATTGCTGTAGGCAGGACTGGGAGACCTGGAACACCAGGGATGGAAGACAAAGGGATTTGTAGGGCAATACCTCTACAAAGAGTATAGGGCATCATATAGGCAAGCAGGAGAAGAGTCATCAATAATGCCACCAACACAACAAAGAACAGGTTTTAGACGACCCTCAACCAGAAGGATTGATGAATAGGTGTCAGCTCAGCAGCTTCAACTTGGACACAAGCTGAGTCCTGATTAGCCTCATCTGCGTGAGGATGCCTGGTGCTGAAAGACAGGAAACATCCATGGTCCCCAGGTCACATCACTGGTGATGTGACCAAAAGCACTGAAATGTGTTTGGTATCATTGGTTTACTTCTGTAGTTTATCTTATCAGGGATGACTAATGGAGTATACGGTATGTACAGTACATATACAGTATTATGTGGTATCCCGAGAATATGAATAGAAAAGCAAATCATTGATTTTGGAAAAAAATTTACAGGCAGATCAGCTGCTGTTAACTTTCACTGTACTTGATCATCACACAAGAGATAGGCTGCTTCTGTAATTATTTAAAGGCAGGGAAGACTGCAGTTTGGTTTAATGTGTACTTTTTGTTTCCTTTTAGAGTCCTTGAGTATAGGAGATTGATTCCAAGACCTCCAATGCCTCTATTACTGTATTTGCTTGAATCTGAGCCATTTCAAGGAGCTTTTCTTTTTAGCTGGCCCTGACAAAGATTACATCAGAAATTATGTAAGCACACAAAGTGTCTTCTCTATGCTCATATCAGCTGTATACTTTTTTCCAGTTTGTAAGCATCTGTTTTATCATCTGCTCCTTCTCTCTTTTCATGGTTGGTCTTTTAGCTATCAAATGTTTAGTATTTCTTCACAAATCTGAAAGTCTGCATGACTCTTTGAGCTTGCACTCTGTACTTACTGCTTTCTGTTCAGTAACTATGTCTTATTCCAAACAATTACAGTATGTTACCCTGAATACCTACATCATGGAATCTGAGAATTAATCTTTAATGGCAAATTTTATCAAAAGCCTTAAGAAAATCTGAATACGCCTTATCATATTTTTGTATTTTTGTTTGTTGTGTGTTTTATCCAATACTGTTGTTGCTTGTTCGAGGAACTGCATCAATGATCAATGGACGGTGGGCAGGTTAGCCTCCAGTGAGTATTCCCACGTTCAGCATGCAACAACTAGCTGGACTGAAAACCTCAGCAGAAAGCATAGTGTTTTTTCAAGTACACTATAGAGTAGGGTGATTTATTGCCATATATATATGTACGTATACATTTTTATTCGCGCCCATCTCTCAGGAGATGCAAAGTACAGCAGATGACACAGTACAACAGACAACACCACACAATGTAGACAGTATAGTATCACAGTATAATAAATACTGAAGTAACAACCAGAACAAAAAATACATTGTAGAGAGCAATAAATATGTGCTAGTGAAAAAACAAACATGGTAGTCTATGTCAACAGTATATTGTACAGTTAGCTGTTAAGGATGCACACTGCCTTAGGCTAGAAACTGCCGTAAGACAGAAACTACAGCATTGTACAACAACAACACCTGAGCTTGGCCATACCATTCAACATGTCCAAAACCCATGCAACACTGGCCTTCACTACATCTGCTGAAGTGTCCAAAACAGTTATGTCAATGGTGCAGAACATGCTTGACTTGGTCTCACCGGAATGGCAATCGAAATAGCCAAATGGCGATGGTCATGAACATTGGACACTTGAACTCCCAGTCTTCTAGTAATAAGTAATGGTGCTCTATCCTACTGCCCTCACAACCCATCCAGCCAACACAAAAATCATTGTGATCCTGAATCAGCTAGTGCAGCATGACTTGCCAGGCAACAGAAAGCTGAATGGGAATAAAATGGCAGGCATGAAGAAATGGCCACATAAAATAAGAGAAAAAAATGAAATAATCAAACAACCCTGGAGCAGAGCTTCAACACACGACACACAAATAACTTGGACTATAAAAAACATTTATAGACCATTTTGGTTTATTAAACACAGTTAAACTTCAACTGACAGTTCAGATGTGATGACACCTTTACTGTCATAATTAATTTCATGCTTCTAGGGCTGTTTTTGCTGAGACGTTGTTCTTAAAAGTATCTGCATTTAGGTAAAATAAATCTTGATTTTTTTATATCCTCTGTGTATCTGACATTATCTCTTTCCTGGAAAAAAAAGAGGGAGAGAAGAAGCTCAAAGAAGATTATGAATGGCCACAGGCAAAGAGTTTTATTCTTCAAAATTGACAAAACACATCAACCTTTAGACCATATCAGTTTGCATTAATGACATCCCCGAGCAGTTTATTCATTTAGTGCTGTCACATACTTGTACTGCATTGAGTGTTTTTTGTCACAAGCACTGATATGGAAAGCAAAAGCAATGGAAGTGCCTTATTCTCTTTATATTCCATACATTCATGCATTTTTGTGCTATATATTTGAAAGAGAAAATGTTATTTATTCTTTTGTCTTTCAAAAATAGAATTCTAACATACAGTAGATGCCTGAAATCTATGGACTCACATGCAAAATTTCCTTTATTAAGGTATGTAGTCAGATTTTTGTAAGTCAGCTAAAAATGAATAATAGATGTGTTTTATTTTTACCTTAATATTTTACCTAATACAGATTCCTAATCAGATCACTTTGGCAAGTCTAACCTACCTCAAATATGGAACAACGAGCATCTGGTGATCTTGGGAAATCGCCTGACTTGAGCTCAATACTCTGCAGTCAATAAATCCTCAATAAACCCTCAACGTCCACTTACTACTTAAAGTTTAAAGAACATCATCAGATGTACCCAATGAGCTATTGATGTAAGCCACAAACCATTATATTTTTAATATAGATTGGTATTTGTAAATATAATAAGGAATCAGAAAGCCAAGATCCAGTCCTAATTACTTCAAACAATGATACAATAGATATACAGTATACAGAAGTTGAAAACCCATAAGAAAACACATAGATGACAAGGAAATAAAGACAACTACAGTAGATTATCCAATTAAATTGCATGCAATACAGATGGGAAAAAAATCAATGACTTAAGCAGTAAAGCACTTCATTTATGGATTTTTCTCAGTATTGCTATTGATAGGAAAAATCCAATTCAGCGCTGAAAGCCTACGTTAAGCTCTCGAGTTTATTTCCCATCAAAGGACATGCGTATTCACACACTGCACTGGACTCCTGCTTTCACACACTAATTCCAACAGCACACACTCCACCTTTCGCTGAGCTCACACAAATACTGTCATTCAAACACTACTCCACTCCACACAGCTCATGCCTGGAGGGGAGGAATGACATCCAAAGATTTCTTTTTCTCTTAATGGAGTTTTTAATTTTTTCTTCTCTACATGCCTGATGGTTACGCGGATGCACTATAATACACTACACTATAATACACTACACAGCATTACGCCTCCTACACAAGTTTCCTTTGATGCATTATAGTGTACAAGCCTGTCTGTATAATCTGTCTAAATAACTGTGAGAGTGTTCCATGACAACTTGCTGTGAAGGGTGCTATATAAAGTATAAAATTGAATCAAATGTGTGCAAGGAGTATGTATTGAAATCATGTAATGCAGGTCGAGGTTAGCTTAACCTGTGTTGTACTCTATATGTGTTTGAAAGACACCAGCAAGAACAAGCCTGTACAGTGCCATTCACAAACAGCATGAGCCAAACAGTGGATGTGGCAAATGCTAAGCTATTTGATAGTTTATTTTTTTCTCTTGCCTGCACTGATCATTCTTGATATCTCCAATACTGTTCAGATTCACAAGAAATGTGTCTTTGATGAGGGAGAGGAATGCTTTATGGAGGAAAAAAAAACCTCAGGCATGTAAGAGTCAAACAATCAAACCACTTTTGAGTCATGAAGTAGCCCCGTGACAAACAAAAGCCTGGGAGGTTAACAGAGAAAGAATCAGCAGCATACATAACATTCCCCTTCCAGGAGTGTGAAACCAAACTGAGTCAGAAAACCTAGATTGTGAGAGCAAAAAATGTAACTGTTTATTTAAAAAACCTAAACTGTGTCATGCACAAAAAAAACGTAAGAATAAAAAGAACAAAACTCACCTTAGTCTGCATTCATAATTGCTGCAATCAACAATAAAGATCTAAAAAAAATCTAAGATTATCATTTAGATTGCCTGAAATAATACAGTATTCATTTTATGCAACTCACTGCACCTGAAGCAATTCTCAAAGTTCTGCTTCAATGGCTAAAATATATCCAAGTCATTGAGCTCACTTCATTGTTAAGAAGCCAGAATACTTCTTGACATTTTCTTTTCATAAGCCCTTTGTGCTAGTGTAAAAAATATGATACAGTAGTGAGTCCAAAGATTGTAAAGTATTGTATTTTTCACTATTGCTGCAAGCAGAATGAAGTTTCAGGTGCTGGTAATGATTTTCATAACTGGTGAGATATCTGACTTGAGCTGATGTTATTCTACAGAGTATGACTCAGTTTTGAAATAATCATTGTTATCATACGGTCCCAAATAATGCTGCTGTAATTATAGTACCTTCAACCAGAGAAGAGCAGTAAAACTTATGGTTCAAAGGTAGCCATCTCTGTTTCTAGATAGAGGCACAATCCTGCACCTGTAGCTTTTATAGATCTCATTAAACAGCATGTGGTACAGTAATTGTGACCAGTTATACAGCAATAATGTATGTATGTAGGTCCCTTTTCAGGCCATAAAGGCCCATGGGGAATGGGGGGCAAGGGCCAAAACACCAACAATAAGGTCAATTAATTTATGAAAGGGTCAAATAAAACCAATGCATAAAACACAGAAACCTTTCCTGACCAAGAACTAGGATAGTTCATTCCTCACAGTTTTCTTCTATCCAAGATTGGGAATTTCTTGATCCATAATATTTATTTAATTTCCCCCATTGATTTCATAAAGATTGTGACACCATATATATATATATATCTTTAAGCTAGGAACTATTTTCAGAAGGTCTTCAATGGGAAAGTGCATGGTAAGATACATAAATCACACTCTGCTTTCCAGATTCTGTTTTTGAAGGACATAATATTCTTATTATTAACTGGAAATAAGAGTCAAAAGGTTTCTAATCATTTTGAAGTCTGGTACCCATATAAAATTAAAAACTACAGTACCACAGTCTGGGCATACTGTAGAGTATGTTTACCTCAGAGTGTGGATTTTAAATCCACTTTATATTGTATTATACAATAAATGCTCAGCCCACTGTAAATAAAAATTCCCCCCTTTTTCCACTAAATATAAAACATTAGAACAGCAAGTCATTAAAGGTTTCAAACAGAGTCTTGAGGCAGAACATTAGTAAGATCATAAATGAGAAGTGTCCATTTGGCCAATTAACCTGATTTGGTTGAATCTCCTTGAACCCCACCATTCATGAACTGGATAACGGAGTAGATATTGACAGTAAGCCTAACCTCCATGTCTTTGCATGGCAACTGGCAAAACTCTCACAGTAAACATTTGAAGGCACTCAATGCAAAACAGAATTGAACTAACTACAGAGGGTTCTCAATTTATGCAAGGGTTGCGTTATGGAAACCAGTGTGTATTGTGAATTTCGCGCAATTGAAACAAATTTTGCCTATTTAAAATAATGGTAAATGCTATAGTTGCGTTCTGCGTGAGTAAGTTTGATTCTACTTATTGTACACTCCACAGACACGAATGATGGGACGTGCCATACACTAAATATCTTCAATACATCAACTTGTAACATGTATAAAATAAAAACACAGTTTTTCACAGACATGTATACATAAAAAAAATACAATATTAGTAAATTATGTTTACTGTCAAGGGAATTTGTGAGAGAGTGAGAGAAAATGTGAGAGAGAAAAAAATTGTCAACAACAGCATCACTGTGTACCAGCATTCCCACCGCACTAACGCGACACTTGCAGCATGAACATCGGGCGGCCAACAGCATAACTACGCAGCGTGCGTTATTTTGACTTACGCTATGTAATTTAAACGAAAATATACTTGCTGTAAGGGTATATGCCGTTATTTTAAAGCACGTATTTTAAACTTGCATAAAATGCAAACCCACTGTACCAAGCTGCCAAATTAAATTGCCTAATGTTTTTATTCAAAGTAACCTACACTTGTACTGCCGGGTACAGTATGTTGGTGAAGTGAAGTACCTTGCTCAAGGTTACAACAACAATCATCCATCCAGGATCAGGGCCCACAACCTTCCAGGTACAAATCTAACCTCTCCTCCACACTGCTGCCATAAGACTCATAACAGATGATTAAGAATATAAAATCGCAGAACTGATTAATAACAAGAGTAGGCAAACAGGAGTAGGCAATTTGGCACATCTAGTCCATGTGGTCGTTAGTAATTAATTCATCAAAGGATCTCATCCAGGCTTTTCTTAAAAGAAACCAGGGTACTGACTTCAACAACATGACTGGGTAGCTTGTTCCATACTCCCACAACACATTAATAAACAAAAGGTTATTCATATCCATAAATATGAGTCCTGACATGTAAATCTTGAATAGTACTAAAGACAAAGGAATTGGTTCTCAAATTTAGAACAAAACCATATACTGTACTGTAACTCTTTCCATGCTGGTTGAAACAAAATATTTTACCATCTATAATTAAATGCAATGACCATCTTTACAAAACACTTGAGTGGCTGTTCACTTGCCAGAAAATGATTCACAGGTAGTGTAAGAGATTTGTATTTTTTCTTCCTGTGATACAGCTTAAACAGGGAATAATTAGATGCTTTCTTTTTTGTTCTTAGTGCTGTTTTAGTAATCACGCTCATATCCGTGATATCTGTATGTATAAGAGTAACACCCTATTTAAACATCATGGTTCTGAAACAGTTCTATATATATATACAGTATTATCCATTACATATAATAGTATAACAGCCCTCCAAGACATTTACTGGGATTTTATTAAGTATTCATCTTTAAGTCATTAGCACTGATCACTGTTATCTGTCCTGTCTTCCCTTTTCTGACTTGAGAACTGGAATCACAATATTTACCCTCCTGTCAACTGCAAAACACAATTCCAGACCTTGACAGAACCTTTCTGCTTCCTGGAGTTTTCTTGATTTTTCGCAGTGGGAGCCCGCTGTTGGGTACTGGGTTTGTGATTTAAGATTGGCTGGCGAGGTGTCGTTTTGATTTTTTCCGGCGGCGTATGTCACACATGCAGGTCGGCTATCCTGAGTGCACTGACACAGGCCCTTGATGGAATTCTTTCTCAGATCTTTCACTGTACCTGACTGGTTAGTCTCCTCTGGAGCCACAGCGAAGTCAAAGATCATTGAAAAGATAATATACATTCTGTAAATTGTCCATTCATACTTTTCAAGATATATACAGGTAGACTAATAGACATACAGTATACAGTAAGTCTAGATATAGGAAATTTATCATTCATGTTGCCGATTTTTCCTTTTGTCTTCCACCCTAACCTTGTAGGTATTCATTCTAATATACAGTACTGTAAACTGTATATACAAGAGAATGTTCCTTTTAAGATGTATATAAACTGTCAATTGGTATCAGTGTTAAAAAATAGCAATTATAAGGGAGAAACAGCTATCCTTGCCTGCTAGCTTTGATTTTATAGTGTATGCGCAAAAGTTGGAGAAGTCAGTTCGTCCTCCCATGCCACTGTGATACAACAAAAGAGGATATTCATATCCTTATTTTATAGCAACTTCACGCTCTTAAATAACCATACTCTTGGAGGATGTTCTGTGGAGATAGACTGTTTGCTTATATTGTTAAAAAGTAACACATTTCTGTTCCATTCTGCTGTAAAAACAGAATGCTGCTATTGCCATCGCCATGCTGTTGATTAGTTCCAATCTTTAAGGCAACTGTGGAAGATGCTATGGGTGACAGAGAGGCAATTTCATTTATATTCTGACCCAGTAAAACACACTAAAAACCATACTACATCAAGGATGCTCAGCCCCATAAAAGTATTTTCTTATATAAAGTGCTTATTAAAAAACCAACCTGAACTATTTTTGCTTCAGTAGAAATGACCCAATTGGGCTAAAAGAAGTATCTCAGAAAATAAAATGTGTCAGGCAATAATGTGACAGCAATTAAATACATTCTTGATAATGTACTATACATGTATTTCCAGCTTCAGCCACTTGTAAAAAGACCATGCTACCAAAATCCTATTGAAATGTGAAGCATGATGGTTTGTAAAGAGAGGCTAATGCTACAGTACTCTAAGATTTCCATTTTCTCCTCATTAATTGAGAGATTAATTGAGAGAGTGTCTTCTTTCATTTTCTATGAGTATTTTTTTAAAGTCAACAATGATCAATAATGCAAAAACCACCTCCTGATAATCTGATGTTTTCAGTGCATTTCATTGACTGTATTGTTTGCTGACTGTTTGATCAAACTAACTGTTTTTAAGTTTGTCCCTGGTCAACAATTACCAAGCCTAATGTACAGAAGCCCAACAACAATATTGTGTTATTTATAGTGGTGTCAGAAACGACACAAAGTGCCATTTACTGAATCTGCTAGGTTAAATGAAAACATAAATGAGCATTTAAAAAACCATAGTCTGTAAAGGCCAATTCTGACTCCCAGGGCGTCAGCACTCTAAGGTATTTCTGTCTGCCTTGTTTACCTTCTCTAGCACAAATGACAAATTTACTAAAGATAAATATAAAATGACACACAAACTTAAATTCTATGTTTTATACCTTATCCAGAATCCATCTATCACAGAGTAGTATTTCACCAAAGGCAGTGTGTCCGTTTAAATAAAGGGATTCTATAATTGTTTCACCCTCTTCTGTTTGGGAGGCCAAATTGCACCTGTCAAGTAACCTGCTCCATTACATAATGAAAAGGTGTGAAGTATCACATTCATTTTCCAACATTCCATATTTCCTCCTAAAAATCTATAGCCTATTAAAATGGCTATAAAATTAAATTTATGTCAAATCTAGTATCATTCTGGCAGTATTTTCACATCTGTGTCCTAGAAAGAGCACTTTTTTTCAGGCTCAGAGCTTAAAATTGAGATGAAAAGAGTTAAAGAAAACAGATGATTGCCTCTAAAAAATCTTATCTATAAACCTACCTCAAAGTTTCCAAAATGCCACAGAATTTGAGGTAAGTACTTTCAGTTAAAAGGAAAAAAACTGTTCTGCTTTGATGAAAATGTTTAAAGACAGCTTCTGTTTTCAAAGGTCTCTCTAAGATGCAATACCATTTCAAAGATGGGGCATGCTTTCAACTTTCAAATAACTATAGAATAATGGTCTGTCAGTGTTATAAACTTGAAATAAGCACATTTAGATTTTGTAAATTGGAGGGATAAAGCTTTCATTGCTCTCACCTCAAAGGTAAATTTTAAGTATATGAAGGTTAACAGCAAAACATTTCTGACTTTCTTTTAGCTTTTACAATTACATTTAAGACTAGAACTGCAGAGCATCACATTTTCTACGGTGACAAAGACGGTTCCTGCAGTAATATAATTTTTTACCATTATGTACTTTTGGGAATGACACAAACAAGCTAGTACTACTGTAGAAGTCATATAGGCCAAATGAGATTGATGCTGGAATTAGTATCTGAGGATCAGTAGGTTGGACTTATCCTTGAATCCATGGTTTGTCAAACATTTGGTCCACAGTGAGTTTAGTTGCAGATTGCTCAATTTTTAAACATTATTGCATTATTGGGAGCCCATAAGATGCATCAAGTTTAAATAATAGACATTTAGTGTCCAGTTGTGTGTTTAGAATTCAGTTAGAATTTAGTCCCACTTGATTTGAGACTCTGGCAGTGGCAGGTCTTTATAGAGGCCGAGGTTTTGTGATGAGTTTACAATGTCCAGAGATATCCACTCCACTGTGTCTTTTCCTAACAAGGCATTGATGATAACAGGGTTTCTAAGGTGTTAAACAGTTATTAGAAATAGAAGAGATTCAGGGCTTTAGAGCTTTAGTGTTTTAGAGCTGGCGTCTCCGTGCACAACTCTATATAAGGACTAGAGTTTCAAAACTACACTGAATTGTCCTACAGTATGTCTTGCAAACGTACAGGATTTTGGCTAATAGTAAACAAAAGCAAGAAATAATCAATTCCAGTTGCTCTTTAGACATTTAAAATTTAAAATGCATTTATAGATAGATAGATAGATAGATAGATAGATAGATAGATAGATAGATAGATACTTTATTGATCCCGTGAGGGAAATTGCAGTGCAACAGCAGCTTAACACACACAACACAGCCACAGTGTAACGAATTATATAATAATAGTACAATACATACAATACAATACAAGAGTTACTCACAGTCCGGACGCACAAGAACAAACTAGAACAGAACAGTACACAGAAAATCGTATCACACTCATATCACACATATGAATATAAATATAGATGTAACTATAGATATAAATATAAATGTATTGCACAGGTCCCTGGCATATATTGCACAAAAAATACTGATATTCCTGCCTCCTCTCAATATATATCCCATATTTATCCTTGCTAGTTTGTACTGTATGAGCAATTGGCTTATGCCCAGGTGGCTGCTGAAATAGGTACCCATTATTTTTTTAAATAGCTTTTTATTTGTTCACATAAGCATACTTTTTCTGGAGACACTGTGGGCAGTGCAACATTTTTCAGCTTCGTATGTGTTTTCCATTGGCAGTGCAAATTGAAGAAACGCACCACTTATCGGCACAAAATCACATCTACACTACATTGTCATGTTGCAAAGCTTTGATCTTGAGTTAGAGATAACTGGTATTAAAGGGAATTATCAAAGAAAGCACTTTTATGTATTTGATCATAATTATACCACTCACCTCCACGCTTCCACTGCACAACATCTCATCTGGTTTTATTTTTATTTCAATGTAATTATAATGAGGTTCTATAAAAAACTCAGCCCACTACAGTCAGGATAAAAAAGATGACATCGTGGCTGTGTTTCAAATTCTCTGATTTGTGAGAATAACACATACTATAATACACCTATAAAGAAAGAAAAAGTACAGAAGCCAGAATTTATAGCTCTATTGAATGGTCAAAACCACCTCAAACAAACTTTTGAGGTACTGGTACTACTTATAAGATAAGAGATAAGATACTTTTTAAATTATTAATGCATACTTATAATTAATAATTCCTGACACTTATAAAAAGCTTTTCTGGACACTCCACTCAAAGTTCCCCAAATGGTGCTTGAGTAGTCTAAGATGTTTGCAGGGATCTTCTGGGTTTATGGACATTCTGGGTGCCTGTGAGCTTGCAGTGCTGTCAGTGAGAGCCCAACCATGGCTTCAGACGTTCCCAAACTGACTGCAGTCACTTAGGGGCTGGCTGGTTCCAAAATAGCAGATGGCTGTGACAGTCCACATGGTGGAGGACGGCGTGCACAATCCTCACCTCTCCAGCACAGGATGATGCTTTTCAGTGGTGAACTCAGTTCATTAATAAAGGGAAGGAAAAAAAGAAAGAACCATTGTTTTATAGATAATGTGTATGGCTTAAGAAAAATATCATGCATGCTACATAATCATGGGGCTTTTTATGCAAGGGTAGATAACATGTCACTGGATTGTGATTAAAAAGAATGAACATACAACAATAATGAGCATCATATTTTTTTTAAAAAAGCAGTAGTGCTCTTTCCATTAATCATCTTTTAGGTCAAGGCAAATTGTAACTTTGGGTTTTAACAGTGCTTAACGAGATCTCCAAACACATTTATAATGCAGCTGGGTGGAGACTCTATCTCGTCACCCTTACACGGAAGCTGACCTTTCTAAGACATCACCCCTTTAAATTTTAGACAATGCAAAATCAAGGAGATGGATGGAAATTGATTGTTTAGCTATGCAGAATGGGAATAAAAAATGTAACCTTTAACACTGCATAAATATGGATGAGTCTGGGCAAGGGTCAAAACTAACATTGCAATGTAGGGGGAGAACAGACACTGTGGGTTTCAGATGAACTCATATTAAAAATCTGATTTATTTAAAATGATGGCTGTGACATATTTGCAAATGCTCTTGCATTTGTCAATTACAAGGAAGGTTCTTCTATAATTAGGAGTTTTCCACCTCATTACACCTTACTTTAATCACAATAAAAAAGATGTAGCAAAGACAAAGTGATTAATACTAGACTGACTAGTAAATTGTTCATAGGCACTTGTGCACAATCTGCACTTTCAGTATTTCGGTTAGATCCTAATGAATTTGATAGAGGGAAGACATGTGTCAGGAGTAACTTGTCTAGCAGAGGGAGTGGCAGCCAAGCCACAGGGATGACACTGCCCAAACCTCAGCTCACTATTGCAAGTAAAGAGCTACTGTAGCACGTTGTTGCAAGAGTGTACATGGGGTGGCAAGAGAGGTACAATAAGTGAAGGGGCATCCAAGAGCAAGATTAGGATCTGAAATTCCTTCTGAACGTCTATTAGAAAGTCCATGTGAGGTTCTTCAGAAATTGAACATACTGGTACACAGGGAAGAATTCGAAGGATGACACATCTCCTCTCACTGCTTAAAGCCCTCCTGAGGGAGCAGCAGCCTGAGGTCACCAGAGACCTGGCCACCTGCCCGCATCTCCTGTCTGGACCAGACAGCAACTTCCAGTTTCTTTCCTCAGTCTCTCCAACCTCACTCTGGGAAACCACTCCATCCATCTTCTAACTGCTTTATCCAATCCTGGGTCACAGGGGAGCTGGAGCCTATACCAGCAAGCACGGGGTGCAAGGCAGGATACACCCTGGACAGGAGTCCATCAAACAGCGACAAACACACACATTCATTAGGGCCAATTTTCCCCCAAAACAAGTAACCTACCAGTATGTTTTTGCACTAAGGGAGAAAGCCAGAGCAACCCAGGAATTGAAAACAGAGCCCCAGTGCCCTAGTAACCACTGTGCCAGCATGCTCCCCCTACCACTCCCATACAGTACTTTAAAAATTTGACCTGTCACTTATAGTATTTTTTTTGGTTTAGGAAAACATTTAAGAGCTTACAAGTGTCTTCCATGACATTCATGAAGCAGGTTAGTAACACATTTTGTACTATCTTCTTTGATTTTGTTATTACAAAGGGGTGTTGATTCTGTCACACAATTCACACACATTTCAGGGGTGGGTAAATTACATCTTCTTAAACTAACAGTTGAGTAACAATCCATAAATAAGAAATGAAACAAGGAGACCACTTGAGGTGGGTCTTCTGACTGGACTTTCTTCACCACGACACGTGCACTATTAATGAATTAAGGTTGCATTTAATCTTCCAAATCATACTAAATCACAAGTGTAGGACAGAGAGGCACTCTGGGCAGGGCAGGAAAAGTTCTATTTCCAGGAGAGAAAATTGAAAGAAGCCAAAGGGAAGAGGCAGAAAGCTGGAGCACCGACATAATGAACAAATCAATAAAGGGAGAACATGAAAACGCCATACAGTACAAACCAAGTGTACAAGATTAGAATTGAATTCAGGTCTACTACTACACTGCACAAATCAATGGAAACCCTGTATTTCTTTCAGTACAGGTACTGTACAGTATGTGCTCTTCAAACCAATTTTGAATCCTAAGATTGCGTGACTTTGTGGACCCGAGCAGCATCCGAGAAAAATGTCTAGGATTAAGAAGAGCAATGCAGAGATGTTTTTTGACTTTGCATGGATATTCACTCTAGAGTAATATTTATCTGAATTAACAGAAAGCAAGATCTGGATCCCCGTGCTGATAGAAGATCTCCCATCTGCTGGCGCCAGTGAAAGCTCTCCAGTATTAATCAACACTGCATGAAGTAACTAATTATCTCTGCGGTGGGTGTCATTTAGCTGTGCATCTATTGACAGCCATTCAATTAGCAAACAATTGCTGTCAGGGATTAATCCTTCTATAATCCTGATTAAAGAACAAAGTTACTTATGATTTTAAGGTAATATACACATATGATTCTATTTTTATTATAAGATTTAAAGTAACAAAGCCTTTAGGCACTTATTCAAAAAGACTGACGTGACTAAGGATTTAGAAAAATAGAAGAAAAGCCAAGTTTATTATTCAAAAACTAGCCAAACCTCTACACTCTGGTTGTTAATAGAGCTGAAGCTCAAAGCTGCAGATTTATTTAGAAGAATTCTATACACGTGGTTATCAATACCTTTCGTGTACCATCTCTGATTTTGACAAAACTTTAAAAGATAAACCGCTGGCTAAGATCAGAGTGAAACTGCTTCTTTGACAAAATATCCCATTGATGTTGAGTTCTCTGAAGCTCTGTGCTGTAAGACATGTTACAGTACTGTATGTTCAAATCCTTTTCTGTTTGGATAACCCAACATTGCTGTATAACCTGAGACACAAGTATTGGCCTGGTAAGCAGAAATGCAAATGGCATTTGAAGTACAGTATTTCAGTAAATTGCAGTTTTAATAGCCTGTTTGCTCATCCATTCCTTCCAAAATACACCACAACACACAACAGTGGTGCCAATTTACATGACGTTCATACGGCACTGATGAAATTACTGAGAAACATACAGAAGGATAAGGATACAAACAAGAGAAGGATCATTATAGCCCATTTGATATTTACTTGCTAACTGATCCAAGGATCTTACCCAGGCTTTTTATTTAGGAAGGCAGTTGTATTTAATCAACATTGCTAGGTAGCTTCTACCAGACTCCCACAACCATTTGCATAAAGAATTACCTCCTGTTCTTAGTTTTAAAAGTACTTCCACACAAGAGCCCATAAATTGTAAAGTGTACATTTTTAGAAATTACTGGCGGTCCTTGTCTTAAAATGTACGTAGAGTCTCAACATTCATAAGGGTTCAGTGCAGAGAACTGTTGCCAATAGCCATATTCACACACAGTCTACCCCTATACTTTTGCATACTGTACTACAGTATACAGTAGTATGTATGGTTAAGAGACATTAGTAAAATCTTATGTTAAAATTTGATTACGGTGCCTGTTTTGAAGAAAATTTAAGCTAATTTAATTTTTCTAACTCTAGTCACGTATGTGTTTTCTCTAATATATAAAAAATGGAGCTCTGGGCAATCACTAACACAATAATGCAAACCTTTACACAATTACAATAGAACAGAATCCCATTCTGAATTAAATACTTCCAATTGGAAACACGATCAGATTACTGCAAAAAAAAAGGATAATTTAATGTTGTAGAAGATCAGTGCTGGCCCTTTTATACCACTGTGCCAGTATTCATTAGCACTAAGTTTAACACACGGCTTAGCCTAGTCAAATATTGTAAGACTGGCTTTTCAGAGCCAGCTGCACAAAAAACGCAGACCCATTCCTAAGCTGTTCCATATAATCAGTATTTAAAGTCTTATACTTCATATAGTTTTAGAATTTATTTGATACTCTGAAAGAGGATGTCTGTAATAGAATTTGATGTGAGTGTTAGAATTAGCGGCCACATTGTATCTGATGTTTTACTACCTTTTATTGCTATGTACGTATACAGTACTGATGGAAAAAAGAAATGCAAAATTTTATAAATGAGAATACTATAGCTATAGCTTATGTACTTTCACAAAAAGTTGTCAATTTGTTTTAAGCCCTCTGTCCAGCAATACAACTTGTGCAGTGAGGCATTGCAACTTGCCAATCACACGAAAGCTCGTTAGGTGCACTTTTAACTAACGAGGTCCAGGTGGAACAATGCCTGATCAAGTCACCTTTAAAAAGGCCTTAATTCAAAGCTTAGGTCACTGCAGGAAAAAGGCCACAGATTTCCGTGCATTCCATAATGCATCGCATGTCATCAGAAGCAAGGGAGAGGGCCATTGGCATGCTGCAGGCAGTAAGCCACTCCACTGCAGAGAAGGTTTCAGCAGACCGGCAGGACAGATGACCGTCCAAGATCCATTTGCCCTCGAGTGACCACACCAGACTAGTCCATCTGAGAGACCATTTCAGATCTGCCACCCGTACTGCTGCTACAACCACCGGCAGCCACAATGTCTGCATCAGTGACAGGACAGTGAGGCTCCATGCTGCTGGCCTTAGAGCAAGGAGACCTGTCTGAGGCCCTCTGCCCACACCTCCTAGACATCACAGCCGACTGGCTTGAGCAAGACAGAGGCTATGATGGACTAGTCAGCAGTGGCATCAGGTCCTCTACACGGATGAGTCACTCTTCAGCCTATTCCATACAGACGGGAGGACCAGATTGTGGAGGAGGAGGCGTTGCGTTTCTTTTTTCCCCCCATCAGTATATGAAGTGAGGTATCCATACTTGAATTATTACACACAGTACATAGAGGGGAAAAGACCAATTTTTTTAAGAACTATTCATTACACAAAATAACAATTAGTTGACATCACGCTGATGAAGAGTCAGTCCACTTTGTCTTTTGGAACACTTTCTTCAAGTTGTACAGTATAATTTCAGAAAAACAAAATATTGAATATAATTACAAACTGTGTTACGCCTCGCACTCTCCCTCGCAAACACCATTACATTCCCAAACCCACTGTTTCACAATCTCTTTCCTAAACTGAACCCATCACATTCCCACAGGCACCAGATTTCACAAATTCTCACTCCCGGACCAATTATCCAACCACGTCCCTCACTCTTCAGTATTTAAAGTTCCCTATAGTGAGCCTCTGTCAGGGAACCGATAGGTAGAATCCTTATGCGTAGCCGTGAATCCTGCAGAATGTGGAGTAGCATAGGGACAATATCCAAAACATGTAATCTGGGGGCTTGGTCGATTGGAGAAGAAAGAGCTTGGTAACCAGGGAAATCCAAAAAAATAAATCAAAGAGCATGGTCAAAAAAGGCAGGAGCAAAGATTAGGAACCGGGAGATCAGTCTAAAAGTTTAAAAGGCACACAAGAGAATACTACAGGAGGCTTCTCAATAGTGAGCAGGGGTCGGTGTGTGAGGGAACTTTAAATACTGAAGGGAGAGGGACGTGGTTGGAGAATTGGTCCGGGAGTGAGAATCTGCGGAATCTGGTGCATGTGGGAATGTGATGGGTTCAGTTAGGAATGAGATCGTGAAACAGTGGGTTGGGGAATGTAACCGCGTTTGCGAGAGAGAGTGTGGGGTGTGACAAACTGTGTGGAGCCCTGAATCAACTCCAACTACAGAGGCAGAACAAAAGCACTAATTTGCTGTCAGCAGATCATGGACCTTTGATCTGTGGCACTGACTCAAATGTTTGTGGGTAAATGTTAATCCAGATGAAGCTCTCGCCTTTAAAAATAAGAATTAGGGATTCATCAGGATTTTAAACTCAAATAAAGTGACATTTCTGGAAATGTCATAATGTTAGAAGGTAATTTACTGAAACTGTACTTTGTTGGAGCCTCTGTTTTGGCATTAATTAACTTGCTACTTTTACGGATCTTAATTTCATATAATTTCTTCTCATGGGCCAACATGTCCTGTCCCTCTTAACAAGTGGAAAATACAGTATGCATCCCTTCAAATCAGAGAAACCTGCCATAAGAAGAAAAGTAGACTACTTAGATGGGCTAAAGGTATTTATCTTAATTACTTAAATTGGATACATCTGTCAGAAGAACTTGGGTATTTCAATTACACCATAAAAAGGTTCCATCTGGCCCATTTTGAAGTTAGTTGTTGATCCCAGACTAAGTTATTGAAGGAAGCCAAAGTAAAAGTGTCGGGAACATGACTGATTACTGAGCATCTGGTAGTGACATTGAAATCCCTTTACAATATAAATTCTTAATGCGCAAGACATTATTACATTGCTGCCTCGCAGTGCTACAGCAGATCACTGGGATCAATTCCTTGGGGGCTCTCTGTGTGGGGTTTTTATGTTCTCCCAGTGGCTTTTCTCAGGGCGCTCCAGTTTCCTCCCACAGTCCACAGACAAACTGATTAATACAGGTTAATTAGCTTCCGGGAAAACTGGCTCTCGAGTGTCTGTCTGGCCTGCGATGGACATGCGTCCAGCCCAGGGTGTGTCCTGCCTTGCTCCCCTTGCTTGGAGGGATCCTCCCAGCAAATCTTGTATGGGATAAGGCAGTTGGAAAAGCGATGGATGGTCAAAAGAAGAAAATATGAAAAGTATAAACTGAGCTTTTCTTTCACTCAGTGAGAACCTTAGTACTTTTATATTTTGCTTGATGTGTTAATCCCACTTGACCCTTGACCCATCTTCTTTCAGAATGTTTGAGAAAATACAGACTGAAACAACCCAGTGACAAATGTTTCTTTTTCATGCATCTGTGTATATTCTGTCTGAAAAATTCAGATGACAGTGAATTGACACATTAAACACTGGAATGCTGTATTTCAGACATGACTATATGCTTCTAAGCACTACAGAATCAACAGCATCTCCATCTAATGCTAAGAGCTCCCTATTATCCTACAAAACACTTTATTTTCAATAGAATATTGCACTCAAGCCTGACACTCAACTCTAGCATGTCCAATGTAAGACAGTAAATGCATCGTCACAACCTAAGGCCAATTCTAAATAGTAAATAGTTTTAATTCAGGAAAACAGCATTATAGTTCCTTAAAAATACTGTTAAGCTGCTACTGTGTCTAAAAATCTGTTTAAATTGTATATATTTTTGTTTTTTTATCTCATTGGAATTGCTACAGTACTGTATATTAAATTTAATCATAAGTGTTAGTAAATAGTATTAAAAATACAGTATACCTAATTTTTTTAACCTGGAGTTTTAAAACAGTTAAGTATTAAAGTTAAACAGCATTACCAACATGCAGAAACAGTGTCGCTGAACAATTTAGGAATTTTATCAAAGCAACTACAACAAATGAAATTTAAAACAAAAGTTTAGGAGGAAGTCTAACAATAATCTTGCCCACTGCTGCCATCCTGTGTGTAAATACCCCGATTCTTGCTGACTAGACTTGTGTCTCTCATTGTCACATCCCTCCCACCACCCCATCTTCACCCCTGCAGCAGCTCCCTGGCTCATTCTTCATTAAAAAGAGGAATGATACCATTTTTCTCAGCCAGCTGAGTTGCCCTGGTAAAGCTCACTGTTCCAAAGAATCCTTTACGTCTCCTTTTTTCCTTTTTCTGACTGAACAACTGAAATACAAATAAGCACTTGTAAACACATTAAGCTGCCACTTAGAAGTATGCACAAAGTTGAATTACATCTTCTTACCTGCAAGCTGTGTTTTAGAAACTACAACAAAAAGAACATTCCAAGTACTTCAGTAAGCTACATTACATGCGATTATAGGAAATAAGCAAATAATTACTATAGTATTATTTTCATGGGAATTTCAACAAAAGAAAGGAAACCCTACTCACTGTAGCATAGGGACATAAATGCATACTCTGTAGATGAATTTAAAGGGTTAAGACTCTTGCAATATGGTAACAAATGTGCTCAGCCCCAGTTCAATCATAATGTCAGGATCCTTTATTCTCCTAGGACAGTAATAGACTCTCTTGCTCAACATTTTCGTACGATCAATACTGAGGTGTAAAGTGCAAACAGGATGGTCCAGTGTTAATTCAAAGTCAGAACATAACCTAACCACTGAACCTCAGTCTCCTGCTTCTCAGATGCACTTTGTTATCCTTTAAACAGTCTAGCAATACATCATTTGACATGGGAGACCCATACAATTTCATGCCATGGATGAGCTAAAGCTGGTGTTTGGTCTTAAATGGAGGTTTTTTTCCATTCTGCAATACAAAATATAACAATGCTATTGCATCAAGTTATTCATACGCATAGACAGAAAATGCTATGATTTAGACAGGCACATAGAATTTAGGCAATTGAATGAATAGCTGTAATTTAAACAGGCATTGTTATCATCTTCACATCTGATGCTTTTTGCAGTGCATCATTATTATCAGTAAAAGCGTCAGATGACACCATGGAACATAAATAAGAGTACAAAAATAACTGGATTTTAAAAATGAAAGTTTTGGAGTAGATGATAATTAACACCCACATCCATTTAAATAGCTGCTCATACAGCATCTATACATTGATCAATGGCTTTGCCCTCCTCCCCTAGTGCTGCACTCTTTGTACTCCTTAAGCGGTCACAGGTCAGCGGCCAAAGGTATCCCCTGGCCAGGCTTTAACCCTTCAATTGGACCTTACAAGTGACATTAAAAACTCATTTCACAAGCCTTGGTTTACTTTGTCCTCTTGCTGAGCCACAATTAATAGCTTTCACTAAATGGTAATGAAAGAGCACCAACAGATCAAAAGCTTTTGAAAGTCAGGTAGAAAATAATTGAGATAACAACACTAATAATGATAAATAAAGAATTCTCTTCCATGTTTCATTCAAAATAATCCTTCTCAAAGGTAGTATTTTACTACTGAATTCAAGAAGCTTTGGCATCCCGTATTACAAATAGAACTTTCTCAACAGCAGGTAAATCATCTATTCAGGCTTGATTCTCTTTAATGGGTAGTAGGCCTTCAAGTTCTCTCATTTTATATTAAGATATTCAAAGAAAAAAGATACCTTGTATCACCAGTGTACTTTTTGCCCATAACTGTCTGACAAACAAGGCTGTCCAGAGAGACTTCATTTCAGCCTGTCATTTTTTTAAATGGAAAACTGTCTTTATGAGAAATTGGTATTGCCTGCAGGTGATTGCTGCTCAAATTTGAATCAATGTATTTAACTTATGTAAAATTACCAAGATGCCTGTGCATGTATTTCTTATACCTAAAACAATTCTTATTCATAAATGTCTGAGTTATGAAACTGTATCAATCATTTAACAAAACACAAACATCTCTAGGTAACATATGGAGCTGTGAATGTGTGTGAAACTGGGATAATATTCTAATTGAAAGTGAAAAATAAAAATGCGGAGAAACACTGGAAGAACAGATTGCAATGATCCTACTGCTCATTAGAACTAGTAATGGATAAGGAGCTGTATAGAAGAATCCACCTTGCTGGGTGAGAGACACATGAGACCCAAGGGGAAGTGTGGGCACACTGGAGTTGCACAGGCAGTGTGCAGTCAGGAGAGCTGAGCAGTGCAGCACTCAGGTAGACTGGGTGCTGCAGCAGTCTAGGGACTAAGGGAAGAGGAGCTGTTCAAGATTGTTTTTGTTTTTGTTAGTGGTCAAAGCCTGTGAATTCGAAAACACAGTCCAAAGCACAAGTGGGGAATGTGAGAGACGAGTTTGAAACAGAACAGAGTCCAAGCCAAGGAAAAACATCGTAGAGAACAAAAGCAGTGGGATGAATCGAGAATCGAGGTCATAACAAAGCAAAGGTAATGAAACCAAACAAAAAACAAGAGTCAAAGCAGTGGAACAAACTTGAGAACGCTATAACAGAGCCCACAGCAGAGTCGCAGCAGTCCTAAAATAACCTGAACCACCTGGGCAGACGAGAAGGTAATTGTCTCCAGGTGATTCAGGTCTCCGGTCAGTTTGAGTCCATGGCAACCGGTGCTGAGAGACAGGTGGGTGGGGCAGAGGCCTGCTGTCACACCAATGCTAACTCACCCCACAGAGCAGCAGCCAGGATAGGCCTAACACAATTAAGTTACAAACATCATGAAGAAATGTGAATGCACTCTTCAGTATGTTTACTAAAACTACAATGAAGGGTACATTCTGTCACAAAACCTTTTACATGCACACAGAACAATGGAAGAAAATTTTCAAAACTTTAACAAAACAGTTTTTAGCTGATTTCAAGTTTGTCACTTCTAGTCTTAGCACTCTAAAGTGTTTGCCTTTAGAAAATGCAGGTTTTAAACACACCTAGAAAAATAACCCCTTCTTGCAATATTAACGACTTCTCTGACTCCCCCTTTCCACATATTGTGAATAAATGCTTAAACCTGTTATTCCTCTGCATTCTTTATGATCCTTATTAGCATTTCCTAATTAAAATGAGCTGACGTTTACCCATTAAATAATGCATTAAGGTGGTTAGTGGAATTTAACAACGTATTCATGCTTTATGACTTACACAGTTTTGCCAACTCCCCTCACTCAAAATATAAATGATTGTTTTATTCTTTTATCTCTGGTAGTTCAATAAAATGTAAGCTGAGGACAAAAATTATTTCTATGAAAGGGTCCGACATTTTATTTAGAGTTAATGTCTTATTTGAGCTTTGTAACAATAATATAATATGACTCTAACAACATACCTGTGCAGACTTCTGTCATAAGTCTGAATATTGTCAGTGAAAAATATTTTACAGTCCATTTGAAATGAATTCATTTAACCCATATTTTCAGTGCATCAGGACACACTGACCTAGCATTTCCTGTTTTTCACTGCTTGTATGTGCTCATTTTACTGCTCAATGTACAAAGTAACATCTTCCTCATTCTCACAGCTTGGCAACAGGTAATTATGCAAAGTACACCAATACATAACCGCTATGCTTCTCTATAAGGGTACTGATGATACATACTGTAGACTTGGTCCTTTTTGACTTTTCTTTTTTTAAAGGCCAGAACACTTCATGTTTTGCTCCAGCTGAGATCCCACTGTGCTTAAGATTCTTTGACTAGAGATCTGCTCTTTTTATATTGTTCTAAGCACCGAAGAAGTCATTGATTTGATAAATGAAAATCCACTTCTCTTTATGATTTGAATTAATATAATTTAATTAAATACAATCCTGTATTTGTTTGATTAAGGCTTTAAGTATGCAATCACTATAAGCAGATGCCAGGTGATGGAGTGTGTCATGAGGGCTGGACTTGGGTCACTCTGGCCCAGGAAATTGGAAGGAAAACATCTGGAGCTGCAATCATTTATACACATATAAATAGGATTCAAATCTAATTCTGAATTTCCCCTGGTACTCTCATACTGCATGTTTAAAGCAAGCCTTTCCAACCAATTCCATTTAAACCATCTGGAAAATACTGCCACAATATTGTAAACCTTAGGAGAGGTTTTCCAGGAGAATTTTCAAAATCTCATCTTAGAACAGCTACTGTACAGTATACTTAAGCTACCTTAGACAGGTAGCTGTTTATAAAGGTCCCTAAAATCAATCTCCAATAATCGGAATCTGTACACGCTTATCGGTATTAAGGGAGAGATGATAATGAGCCAAAGCCACATAAATGCTTACTGCCATTTCAAACACACTAACCCATCCTTGTGGAGGCAGAATTATTTGAATTATTTGAACATAAACAAAAATAATATGCACTGCCACAGTACAATTTTCAGAAGACAAATTAGTGTGTTTCATATTCACTGTTATCAATGAAGTGCACATGTGCCTGTGAAAAAGCAGTATTCCTCGTTTTGGCACAGCAAAAAGAATGAATTTCAATTGTAATATCACTGTCCTCTGCTCCCATCTCCCTCCCCAAAACACACCCACTAACAGAACACACACTGGCATGACAAAACAGTATAATTTACACAGGCTCGTATTAAAACTTCTGAGAAACTAATGGAACAAATTAGAAATAATTGTAGCATTTAAAATGTCTGCTTAACTAAAAGCATAAAATTAACCACTATCAAATTATAATAAACTATCACATTATAATCAATTTAGCCCAAACAATTTTCTAGGGAAGGTCAAGCATGGCTTTGAATACTTTCTTTCTCTTCCGCATTTTCAAACAGAAGTATTCATTGAAATGAACTCCTCTGTCTTCAATCTTCAGAGTAGATTTCTTTGCTCTTCAGTGACATTCATGTTTTAAAAAACTACATACTGTACATAAAGCTGCTTAAGTAACTATCACCTCACCCCCTGACAAAAGACAACACACAAGCTGATGACCAGTACAACTCTAGAAAAATAGTAAAATACTACATGGCTTTGCAAATTGCAAAAAATACTATATGGCTGTGGTAGCTGTGCCTTTTCAGACATGTTTAGGCATGTCTCTGCTTCATTATTCTACTGTACATACATGCAGTGGTTAGAGCTATGGACTTATATCTGGCCGATTATGAGCTCAAATCTCTCAGAGGCTGTTCATTTAAATAATTCACGTCACTGCTCCAGTAACCGCTCCCAGCTGTATACATGGGAAAAGAAACAGTGGCTAAAAGTGCTAATCAAATAAATAGATAGCATTAATTACATCTCTGGTAAGATTAAAACAATTTCTTGTCCAGTTTTCCAAGATTGCCAGTACAAATGTCAAAAACATACTGTAGGCCACCTCTCTGTTTTGGTCAGAAAGCCTTATCCTTGTTACATTTAAAATTCTCTGATCAACACAGGTACCTCTATCTACTGTACAAGGTAAAGTTTCATGATTCAAGGCAGGCAGTCAACATTAAATACAGTAGCACACAAAAAACAATGCTTGAGACGGCATTTTGTGAGTAACATAGTGGCACAGTGATTAGGATTGCTGCCTCGCAGTGCTGGGGCCCTGGGTTTAATTCCCGGGGTACTATCTCCACTAAATTTGTACTCTATCTTCTCCCAGAGTATATGTGGGTTTTCATCAGATGCTCCAGTTTCCTCCCACACTGGGGGGAGGAAAAACCTCATTTAACTGAAAGGAAACCTCTGGGAGTCCACAGCTGAGAGCTAGTCCCTCCTCTGGGGTAAAAACCTTTATTGAGTGGAGGAAGGGGGAAGGGGCAGGTAAAGCTCCGGGGGAGCGAGACACACACACACACAAAAATAGACAAAACATGTAACAAAGCACACACAGCCAAAAATAAGCCTTGACAGAACAGGGGAACAAATAAAACATAAAATGACTGACAAAAAATAGGGAGATAGTGGGTGTGGGAGCCCGGGTGGACAAAAGACGAAAAAAACACACACACAAAAATACCCCTGACAGAACAGGGGGAAAAGCAACAATAACAAAACCAGGGAGACAAGGAACCAGAAGCTGGGTAGGCCGGGGAACAGAAACTGGGAAAAAGGACAAGAGAGACTGGGACCAGAAGCCAGGGTGGCTAGGAGACCGTTCACGGGGTCCAGTGCAGGCTTGGCATTCTGTCACGGAAGCCGGGGGCTAGCCTTGGAGAGAGACCGGCAAGACAGGAGGACCCTATGCGTAGCAGTAGGAACGGAGCGAATGAGAGGATCCGGTCTGGGCTCAAGGTATCGGGTGGAGTCTGAATGAGACATAAGCCCTCAGGTAGCAGACGTGGGGCGACCTGGTGAGGCGAGCCTCTCGACAACCAATCCCAATGCCGAGCGAGGAGGAAGGAGAGACCCGGAAATGTAAAGCCCCAGACAACAAGACACACCGGAAGGATAAGTAAAGCACAGGGAAACTAGGAACAGGACAGAACAGACCAGGGGCACCCTCTGGATGTCGAGGGCGTGACACCTGAATTAGAGGAAGCAGTTAGAAAGAGGATGGATGATATTTTGTTACTTGATCTCTACCCTGGTTCTTATAAGTCCTTTTCAAGCAAACTACTGCCTTGCGTGCTGTGGGGGATGAGAGCATGTATAAAGTCACTGGTTTGTAGAAGGTGCCAAAACATGGGCAAGGTTTCTTTCATGGATCAGCAACATCTCAATGAGATTTCATTAACTTGCATACACTATCAATGTATGAATAAACAATGTCCAGTCAGTGTCATTGTGCCTCCACAGCTAAGGCAGCTATATCAAAGCAATTAATTTAAAGATCTTGAAATTGGCAAAATTAGCAAATTTGCATTCACCTTCTGCTGGCAGCACAAAGCATATGCAAGCAAGATGTTGAGACTAGTGTGAAAAACATTTTTATTGAACATTGCAAATTTCAAACTGAGTCATATAACTCAAATTGACTCCTAGAAACAGGGAGAACTTGTCATTTTCTTAATTAATCAGTCCTCAGTTTGTATCTGGGCCATACTGAGCCATACTACTGTATATGCAAGAGTAATTTCTGATATGGAGTTAATTTATTATAATAATTTCAAAATCAAGTGGATGCATAATATGGGTTATCCATACTTGGTGGCTATTAGGTTTCATACTTGTAGATGTCAGACCAAAATATCGAAACAAATTCTAGGCTCAAAGATTCTGTTGCTATTTAATTTCACTGTTGGTTCTTAAAAGGCGAACCACAAACGGATTTGTTCCTTGCATGAGGCAAACCAAAAATGGACTCTGAAAAAATGAGAAATTAGCTCAAGGATTTCTTTTCTCCAGAAAGATTGTATCTATACTGTATGTCTTCATTCAGTGAGGTCCAACTGAACTGCAACTTGAAAACAAGGCCCAGGAACTGAACATTTATTGTTTTGATTGAGCAAAGGTATTCAGACAAAACCAATGCAGCAAACTGGAAATATCTACCTTTTTTTTACTCCCCCACCTCTATTCACCCCCATGTCGTGTGATTAATCTAGAAAAAAGGAATGCAACCAAGAAAACAGAATGGCAGCTAGCCAGCTGGCATCTAGTTCTGCTTTTTCAGCTTTAGGCCCAGGTAATGTTTCATCTGGTACAGAGCTGAACAAGTCCAGCTTCGACTTTGTATACTCACACTCGGACTTCCAGCAGAGCTGTGGACTGCTTGTGCTTTGCATTCTTAAAACAACTATAACAACTGGGGAAATGGCAGAGACAGGAAATAAGTTTACAGAGGAATATGCTGTCTATTAGCATACGAGTCTCTTGACTGTAGCACAGTATGTACTATAATAATAAATATATTTAGTATATGTTTTTATTTTAAAAAATATAGATGTGTCCTGAGTGCTATGATTTGCTTGTTTGTTTTTTCTAGATTTATAATTCATTTTGAGTTTGCCTTTTTCTCTGCTTTTGCAAAGACATTCAGTTGTCTAATCCACTGTACCTTTAGTATTTGTTACAAATTTCTAAAGATGTTTAGTAATCGTTAACCTGTGATTTATATGAATTTCTCACTTTTTCATTTCAATTTATTGTAAGCATTAAACCGTTACCCTGTTAAAAAGAATTTAAATACTGCGTGACAAAGCAGGTGTCACTTTTAGGTAATACAGAAGAAAGCTGGCTTTGCCTAACCTTTTTAATGCATATTTTTTCTTGAAGGCTGTACAGTATGTCTCAATGTTAAATAGTCAAAGACAGAAAGTGTCTTTCCTGTATTATCAAAGATATGTCTATGAAACCAGCGAACTGTAACATCTCACACTACCATCAAATCAATGCCTCATCTAATCTTACTTACAGTATGTTCACCACAATGTTTTCTCTCCGATTTGCACCCACTGACAGCATTAAAGTACCTCACTTGAAAGCAGGAACAACATTTACTGTGCACAGTGGTTTAGAGCTTAATGAAATTCCCATTTCATGCAGGCAAGCTTTAATTTAAAGTTCTACAACATACTCTAAGTCTTGCACAGGTCTGGCACAGGTGTATTGCACTGGGAAAATTAGAGAGAAACAGAAATAAAATGCTTTCACATCCAACATAACCTCTTCTAAACAAGCTTTCTATTAATCTACAACTTTCTCTTCCAAACCATCATCCCTTTTTATCCTTCTCTCTTTTCTCATTTCAATTTTGCTTAAACATACCATGTGTTCTTATGGGTTGTTGCTAACCCTGAATTGGAAGAAGTAGTTAGAAAATGATTAGATGGATGTTCTTTGGGAGTCACCCATACTGTACACATCTCTTGTTAAATACATACAGTGTGTTGCATTATGTTCAATACAAATATAATGCAAGGCTTATAGGGTAAATAAGATTTGATTTCAAAACCCCCAAACAATATATGCTCAAATTTATTATATACTGTATGTACTACACTATGTACATACTGTACTGCATAATATTGTCACGTAGCAGTTCTTTCCGGGCCCTATGCAGACGACACGATCCGGTTGGTGAAGACAAAGTAGGGAGAAAATCATGCAGGAGAAGGGATGGAGACAAGGGGGCGTGTCCAAGGAGTGCAGGTGTCCAGGGGAAGTGAGTGGGCAAACAATCCATATAGGAAATCCAAATGGGTAATCAGAAACAAAGGCAGAAGTCCATGGCCAGGCAATCCATCCGGGGTGGGGGGGGGGAACAGGAACCGGGTCGGAACCGGCGAAGGGAATCAGGAACAGAAAGTTAAAAGCATAACGGAGCCAGACGCAGCAGGACCCTGGGCTCTCATGAAACGCGATTCAATGAGGAACCTCGGGTGACGTCTACGCCTGGCTTTTAAGGTGGAACTAAAGAGGGGCTGGAATAAGGGACAGGTGTGGGGAATGAGATAGAACGAGGAAGGGCTGGAGAGCCCTTACGAGGAGGAGTAGCGATCATGACAAATATTGTGCATTACAACTTGCTCTAGGTACAGTAATCCAAATAGAAATATTTTCTTTTTATTTTGATTGTTTTCAATTGTTTTTTTATTTTGATTCTTCTTTTGTATGCTTTTGAAGTCAGCCCAATCCATGATTAGTGATGGTAAATAGACTCACAGTGACGGAGAAGGGATGTAGCATTCACTTACAGTACTGTGAATTGGCAGGTTGGTGGCACCTCATAGGAGTCACTGACGCACAGCCTAACCCGCTGATGCAATTGAGCAGAAACCTGTAAAATCTAGGAGTCCCAAAATCAGCTGTATTCTCCTACTTGGTGAACCCTGAACCCAGTGGGTTATGATATACTCTACTCCAGGCCCAGAATAGCTAAACCTGGAAAATAAATAGAAATCCTTTTCTAATTAAGCCAGAGAGAAGGCCTTCCATAAGCAACATATTTTAATCAGTTCAAGTAGTGAGCTGCGTCATAGGCAGGCATGCCTAGGCTGCAAAGGAACAAGTAAATGTTTATTCCATGCTCCACATGCTGACACATTATTTATTTTCTTCTCTTTTCAGCATGGAATAAACCTTTACTTATTTTAACCAGTTGTTCAATCCACCCTTAGCTTCTACCCTGAATTCGAATGCAATATTGGAAGACCTGGCCCACATTCATAAACTGTTTGATCTCGACTTGCTCAGATGATACATGAGAGCTGTGAGCTTAGGTTGCACAGTGGAGCAAACATGCTTTTGCAAGGCCCACTAAGGAGAATGATGAAAACAAATAGCACTGTGCGCAAGTGAATGCTAAAGCTCCTGACATAAGTAATTCTAGTAAATATCATTACCACATCCCAAGAGGCTCTAAACAAACAAGCCTAATTTGCTTACATCCAGCAGTGAAAGACATGGCTTGCATCATCATTTCTCCTTCCTGTCAATCAATGCAGCCACACCAGTAATGCATTCAAGGAATATGTTTCCTGTAACTTTCCAGAGTTCTTGGCTGTAAAGCAGTTGAGGAACCACTTTGAAAACAGAAATTCACCTATTCAGGAAATGTTCTAAACAACCTTTTGGATAAAGCTTTGCTTGAATTCAAGTGACAGGCAGTGGAAAACAATCTGTAAGGTATTGGCATTTGATATTTATTTTTATTAACTTATATTATTGCATCATATAATAGTGTATATGATATTATATATTACACTTATTTATGCTATGCGGCCCAAATAGAATGCAAAAGTTTCAGAATTCATTCAGCAAATTCTGAATATTTCCAAAGCATTTGAGGTAGAATTCAGCTAAGTGACTAAATACAGTACTGTAAATATATCTGGGTTGCAAAGCCTGACTGGGATTGAAAAAAGCAAAAGACAAACACTATATAACAGGTGGTGAGGGTCTGCATTAGTCATGGCTGCTTTCCTTGTACATGGGGATAAAAAGTACTGTTGATTTGAATTGTATGAATACATATGAGTTTTGCGGATTAGCTATTAAAGCAATTTCTTTTTAAAAACGAAATCTGCATTAAACAGAAATCAATTTCTCTTGATGTGTATACTTCCCGGTAGCTTCTGAATATGTATGATGACATATTTTCAATTTTTCCCCTTCATCCTCTCAGACGTTGTTCTGGCTTTAGTTTCGTTTTGCACAGAGTTAAGAAAAAAACCCATTTGCAACAAAAAAGATAGAGATCTTAGATGGCAGGAGATGAAGATGGACTGTCCATTTAGCTGTCCATTTAGAAATGGCTTCCAAGTGGAATTCCACATCAATGTCTTTGCTCAAAAGGGAAGATTTAGCTTTTTTCCCCCTAAATTCCAGATTATTCTCCTTGTGTTTTGTGTGAACACTAACAAATTGTAAAAGGGATTTTCTTAAATCTGGTTTTTCTTGTGTAGATTAAGGCACTGATGGATTGGGCATCTTTAGAATTTAAGAATCCTATATCAAAGGTAAACGTAATAATAAAGCTCAGGTCGTACAGACCAAGGTGGATTTGTGTGTGAAAGGTTTTTCCAAGTTTTTCTTTCCCATTTTCTTTACATTTTGATCAGCCTGCATTCATTAAGCAAGAAAGGTAACAAGGATCACTGGTCAGATCTCTGTGTTCTAGGACAGTGCTATTTTTTAAATTTTAAAGTCGGTTTAAAATGGTTGCGTCAGTTAGTAAGAACTAGATTTAATATTGACTAATCTAAATGGCATATTACTGGAAAGCTGTTGAAATATTATTGTGCGTTACTGGGTAATTGCTCATATCTAGAGGAGCTGGAGTTTGCAACCAGAGTATTGCTTGTTTTAGAATGAAAGGAGTTAGTCTTCAACCCTGAAACAGTGTTTCAGATCTTTCTGTACCCTTTGAACCACCAGAGTTCTCTGTGCTGTTTGAAGCTGTCCCTGATGGTTTTCCTATCTCTAAATTGCAGACGTACAAGTTTGGCCTTCTGTAAATTCCTTACCAATTGGAAGCTAACCCCATCCATCTTGTGTTCACAGGATGGGGGAATCTTCTGCATTATCTCAAATTGGAAAGAAAATCGCAATTCGTGGTCAGTAAGTAAATTCTAATCTGTCCAGTAACCCTTCCTAAACATCTTTGATCAGCTTGACCTTCAGCGCCTTAATTGAACTTATCTTTCAGCTCGGCCTCCCGACTGTCTGTTAAAAGCGGGGTCAAAGCAACTAATTCTACCAGTCTGTCCCTCCCTTACCCTTCCTGCTTCCTCTCACCTAGTCCTGATAATGTCTATGACTTTGTATTTTACCAATAGCTTTCTTATATTAAGTAGCATTTTTCTTTTGTAATGTGATTTGCTGGAATAAAAACAAAATACATAATATGTCAGAATTCATATCTTTTTGATACTGTATGCTATCCAGAGATTATGCTTTGCTATTGGTAAAAAGCTATGGAGGGCTGGACTGGCCTCTGCCACAGTAGAAGCTGGCATCAGTGACCGATCCTTTCTCTCATACTTTGCCAGTCTTGTTCATATGAACAGGTGCATCTGTTTAGCTGTCTGACTCTTCATGTTTTTACTGTATGTATGTTACTGGACTGCACTGAGTTTGAAATTTTTAATGTTTACTCCAGGATTTGTGGAGACGTGCACTGGAAACATGATGGACTACTTACAATGTTTTGTTTTTTTAGGAATTTCATATGAAATATTCAAAACAGGTGACATCTGAGTTTTGGCTGTTTTGTTTTCACTGTTATAAGTGAAAAACCCAGATGAAGAGTCACTGTACTGTATACAAATGACAGCTTAATTAATATAAAACACCACCCACTCAATTTTCCACTCTCCCAGTTTTAAAAATTACTCTGGCTCATAATTCTGCAGATTAAAATGGAAAAAGAAGACACAACTCATTTGAATTTTTCCAATAGTTTTAAGGCTAGAAATAAAACTAACAAATCTAACCAAGGCTGGCTCTCATACAAACATTTCGGGACTCACAAGGTTTTTTAAAATTCTTCTTTTTTTGTATATCAGCATTTGAACATTTTTCTAATTTAATTATTTTTTCATGTCAAACTCCCAAAACACAGTGCTAATTGTGTGTTACGCAGTGGGCCGTTGTATAGTAAACTACTAAGAGCTTGATCAATGTGCAACAATGATTATTTAAGATATTATGGCTAGACTTTCGGGTTCAGATAAGGACTAAGCGGGGGGGTGAAAGAACTATGTAAAATCATCATATTACTAGCACAACTCAATTGCTAGCAATCAATGGAGATTGGACTATACAGTGTGGTTTTCTCCTGTTTGTAACCTTTCTTATGTTCTTAAAACATTTGCTACTGCATGTTGTTTAAACTCAGTATTTTAATCAAAGTTTCATTCAGCATAACATAATTGGCTGCCTTCTGTTAGCTGGTTTAATATCATCCTCTCAAGATTAAAGGCATGTTAAGAAATATAGCTCAAAATTAGCCAGAACTGTAGTAGTAATAATAATAATAATAATAATAATATCTTACATGTTCACTGTACAGATCTTATGTTTAAATTGCATTCAGTTGGGACATGTCATGTAGAAGAATAATAAAATCTGAAATGACCTACTTGGGAGTCTTTTTCTCAGCTCCTGCTCAGTTATTTATGAGTTTCTGTTCCTTATCGGTTATTGCAATGATTGCATTTTTTATAACTGTCACAGGTAAGGAGATATTGTCTCTTATTTTAGATGTGGCAACTAAAATACTGTGAGATATGCATCCAAAGCGTTTTGCATCACTCCTGGAATATTAAACACAATTAATTTGGTTTTCTCTTGTATTTCATTGCTTTGAAGTAGGTATGAACTACATGCTTAGAGATGGTATAGTGTGCATTTGGTGAAAATAAAACAGTCACATACAGTACCAATATGAACAATTTGTATTCCTACTTTCTAATCTTAAAATTTGAATCAACACTTAGAGTGATTTAATTGAATTCGGCAACACATCTTGTCTTCTGTAATTTGAACTGGGAAACTAAATTCTTGTACTGTAATTACCACCAAGAAAAATAATAAATTCACTCTGTGCACCAAGAGCAACCAGACTCAGGCCTAGAGCATTGTTTAATCTCTGCAGAAGGAAGTGTTTCCCAATTTTAACATATACGGTATCTGTAGTATCTGTAGATTCATCCTTCAAGGAAACAGGTGAGATTCCTGCTGCCCATGATCCAGTGTATTTACTGTAACTACAAGCAGCACATCTCTGCATAGGTTTATCAGGGATAAATCCATTTGTTTAGACCAGATTGATTTGTCAAGAAATCACAATAAGTGAGGTTGGCTGAGTCTTCTGTACCCTTAAAATATCAATTAGACAACTAAAGAATTAACAACGAGATGTTATAATGAGCACCCTTTCATGTTAAAGTGGGAATTAAAAGCAGCAATGAATAACAGGAATTAACATTAATTAGTTCCTTGCCCAATAACAATGAGACACAACTGTCTTAAAATTTGTCTTTTCAGGCATACAATATACTGTAAAGTCAAAGTTAGAAACCAAAGACAGCATTTCACCTGTATACTGTAGATTCCAACTCTCACAGCACAGTGACTGAATGAAGAACTAAGAAGTATTCATGCCCATGATAGAAAACATTGTTAAACTTTTGCCTTTAACATTTTCTTCTAACATCTTCTAATTCACCATGAAAGAACCCTGAAGTCATGATAACACATGCTTTCGTTTTAGGAGGCACAGCACTTGCTTTAATTTGAAATGAAACTCTTTTTTTCTGTCATACGACATTACGCTGAAAGACTCTCAGCCAGAAAAACAGAGTTGCACAGAAACATATTGATTTATATTTTCCCCTTCAGATAGTCCAAAAGCAAAGTGAACTGTCATTGAACTTTCAGGCTGATTCTAGCTGAGATTGAAATGTTTCTCTCTCTGATAGTTATAAGTTACTGCCCGGGGGCAGTTAATGGCTGTAAAGATACCAAATGTGAAGAGAAATGTCATGCATGCTCAATTTTTCCTTTCCTTTCAGTAATGTGTGAATGCTATCAAGGATTATTTTACTGATCGCAGCTAAACTAATTTATGTATGCAGAAAAAAGAGTGAAAAGACACCACCTAAAATTTCCCTTGAGTCACAGTTTTTTCAGGCAACTGTACAGCATGTTTTTTAATGTCTGCTTTCATTTTGAGATGCGAATGTAGCCGGCTAAACAGGGGATCAAAAAATTAATATGCATGTGGTTTAGAAAAAAATATAGATTGGGTGTGGAGCAATTTACAGTATCTACTGTACGTTTTAGTACTTTTATCTACGACAAAGTACATAAAAGGGCTATACTTCTGGTACTAACCTTAGTTACACCATTGTGTAATATTGGTTTGGACACAGACTATTTGTAAGCTTCATCGGCAACTTTAAGGTGAGAAGTATTTACTGTATATAATTCTATAAGTTTGCTGGGTAAAACAAAAGCTGATTATAAAGGTTTGCCTTTCTGTCTGTCCTTGACCACATGTGCCAAACATACAGTATAAATCACAGTAATAACATATTTCACTTTATTTTAATATACTTCTTAATGTGGCCAAGGATCTGCGCCTGTGGCTGGAAGGTTGCCGGTTCGTATCCTGAGGCCGGCAGAGGAATCCTACTCCATTGGACCCCTGAGCAAGGCCCTTCACCCCAACTTCTCCAGGGGCGCTATATAAATGGCTGACCCTGCGCTCTGACCCCAAGCTTCTCTCCCTGTCTGTGTGTCTCATGGAGAACAAGTTGGGGTATGTGAAAAGACAAATTCCTAATACAAGAAATTGTACATGGCCAATAAAGTGATCTTATCTTATCTAATAAATGGGAATGTATTAAAATGGAAGAGAGACACTTAACCAGTGCTTAAGTCTGAGCATTTACAGACAACGCATTGCACAGAACAAACCCCTTTTATGCAATGAAAGGAGGTTAGAATTATATGGATCAAATTTCACAATACTGCAAAAAGTCCTTTGACTTTCAATGATCCTTCTTGAGACACAAAACTCTGAGAACGAATGATGTCCCGCGTGATGGTGATTATATATATTTGCTCAGTGGTAGTTTCCAACCCTTGTAAAATGAGGTACTTTTTACAATGATGGTGACAGAAAAGAGCAATCTATTTTACCGGGCTCATATACAGCAAAGAATTTAAAGTCAGACCATTCATCAATCTGGGTGAGGTAGGGTGGAACTGAATGTCTTTTATCAACATTATGCCCTGGGAATTCAGAAGAATGCTTTTTCGCTCTGGCATGTAAATGAACCTGTGGCTTATTAATATGGACATCTGCAGAGGTGTGCTAAACCTTGAAGTGTTCTTTTAGTGCATAATCACATCTAAGGCTTTGTCAACATCTGTTTTACTTAGATGCTTATTATGCTTTGACATAAAAATCTTAAATACAAGAAAGGGCTCCTAAGGACCATCAATCCATTTTCTGTAAGGTGACGCTTCACACCGAGCTTTTAACCTTGAAATTTCTTTTTTCAGGGTTTGTGCTTATAAGCAAAAGTACATTAAAATTATTGGAATAGCCTTTACTCAGTCCTATCAAAACGGCTTCAAAGCCAATTGAAATAGGCCTTAATTGAAAAAGCAAATTTTGTCCAAACCTCTCAACTATGATTTAATTTAATGCACATGTAGTCCTTTCTTATTAGTCCTTGAAAATTCACAAATTGACTGAAATTGTCTTGGAGCTGATCCTTCTACCATTTTCCAACTGCATTCAGCTTTCCAAATCACATTTAATAAGTGTACATCCCAGAAAGTTAGTGTGCTAACGATACATTCTCATTCACCAAATGTATTAGTTTTGGATTAGTAATTCTGTATCACTTACAGTACAGTATGTCATTCTGGTAAATTCATTTCAAAGAGAGCAAATGTAAAAGTATAATAAATTTAGAATATGTATGCATAGTGTGCTGCTTTAAGAATGCAACTGAATCCAAATCATTATTTTGAATAATTTTTTGAAATTTTAATGTATTTTTTTTAAATAAAGGATTTGTAGGTATCTTGTAAGATTTAAATGACAATTCTATAAAGGAAAAAGCTACAAGGTTAGTTGGGGTTAGAAAAGGTTAATGGGAATACAAATATTGTTTTTGGTTTAATCACCCAATACCTAGACAATCAAAGTCGGCAAAAATTAAACCCGTGACTCCTGGTTCACCTCTAGTTAAATCTTACGCTGATTGCCCATCAGCAAGGCTGAACCGTAGAAACAGTAAAAAACAAGCTTTCAATCCAATTTGCAAGTTAATCAAATCCATCTGAATTCTCATTGTTACAGGGGCAGATGCTTGGATGATACAAGAAATAGCCCGACAGGTTTCCATTACTTTTTCTCAAGAGGGAACAAAAAAGTAGCACTTTTAAAAGTGTCTGTAGTACAGTACATCAGAAGGAAAACACAAAAACGTTTAGTCTGAATACACTATATAAAGGAATATTACATGCAGGATACAGACTAAACAAGATGATACTTATTACAATTAAAAACTCTTTAAAATTGTTTGTTTTGATCAGAATATAAAAATGTAAGGAAGTCTGCATTCACCTGGCTAGCTATGTCTTTAGAAGATACTCCTAGAATCCTATAAAAATGCTAAAATCCCATATCCAGCTTTTTCATAAAAGAAGTCTGGGTAAGATCTTAATTATTTGAATGGATAATGAAAATCAATGATGAATATAGCTTTTTTGTAGCCATGTACTAAAATAAACAATGACCAAAGCTGGTATTTAAAAAGAAAACACAATGAATAATTCTTTACTATTTTCACTTTTTTTTTGTCAAATTTATTGCATCTCTCAATCTTGAACAAAAAAGAAGATGGAAAAGGTACTAGTGTGACAAACCTACAGTATTGCAGGAGTTAGATTCTATTCACATTAGTGAAACATTTTAATTCTTAATGTAAAAAATGATGATGCTTCTAATTTATTTAAAAATAATTCATCTCCAAGGCTCAATGGTATTCTAACAATTGTACTTAAAGAAACAAGATATTATTCATAGACTTTTAGTGAAACTCTCTCTCCAGAGAGAGAGAGAGAAATTGCTAATGTAGCGCCCATAAGTATAAAGGAAAGAAAAACTGAAATAATTATAGACCAATACATCTTACTTCTAGACCATGCAGGCTATAGAAATGAAAATTAGAACTTCAGTAGAGGGTCTACAGTGTTGAAATAGGATTGTAAGGAAAGCCAGCATGAATTTAGAAAATGTAATGAACTTGTTAGAATTCTTGAAAGAACAAGGAACAGCATACATAGGAAGTAATGCATACAGAGCTAATTTATTTTATAATTTGATTCAACATGATCTGAGCCCAGATATATTCCTAGGCTCATGGGAATGCCCTTTCAGTGACAGGTTAAAAAATGTATCTTTTTAGACTTGAACAGAGACAATTATGAGGGGACATGATACAAATATTCAAAATCCTCAAAGGCATAACTGAACAGGAAACAGTTATTTACAAAATGGGTTGTGGGAGTCTGAAACAAGCTGACAAGAAACAAGAAACAGCTGAATGAAATCCTAAGATCAATTAATTACTAGCAACCAAACATGCTACTGTAGATGGGTCAAAATGACATTTTCTCTTTTGCCTCTATAAAGTTTTAGCACAAAGTAGGGCAAAGGGGTGGCATGGGGTGATAGCTATCAAACTTTAATTTGGCTTTGCCATCCCAGCTGCCACCCTATTTTAGGCTTTACCTTAAATCCCATATTCTCTTAATATTTTTTTATAAATGTAAATTTTAGAAAAAAAATTGAGATGAGTCTTAAATGTTTTAAAAATGTTGTTGTGGTTTTACTTCACTGCAACAATCAGAAATTGTAACAGTAATTTGTGAGTGGACCTGATGACTTTTAGGAATCAATTAAACATAATACACATGGATTATACTGTAAATATACAATGTACAACTTGTTAATACTGTAATACCAAAAAACATGCACAACAAACAACAAACTGAATAGAATATATCTGTGAAACGATCTGCTGTAATACAAAAGGCTGATTCGCTCAGGGATTACGAGAAGTGTTAATATCTTCAGAGTGAAAACACATTGATTAAAACGTCTTATGGTATACCTTGTAGGTTTTATCATTCTCATATAATTACATTCATATTCTCATATGCAAGTAAAAATTAATTTACTATCATGAACTAAACATGTGTTTGGAATAATACAGTAGTTACACTCTCAAGAATTAAAATGTGAATAAAGAAGTTTTATACTCAAAGATCCGCTGGCCAAACATTCCCTGATGAGTTCAAGAGGACAAAGCTGGCTGGATTGGTCCGTGGTCGAACTTTGCAGTTGCATACCCTGTTCACAGAGTGTCTCTGTGTGCAGAGAGAAGAACTTTGCCTAGCGTTGCTGGGGGTAGCTCTGTCAGAAGTTTGAGTATCGCTGAACTTGTTTTTTTAAAAACAAAAACAGTCTGTCCACAATTGTCTTCTTGAGTCTGGCCACAAGTAGACAGCTGGGAGAAATCTGTTCATCCAGGTTATAGCTTGGAACTGAATATGCTCGGATGTTAAAAGAAAGTCCAACTGTCCGATTTTGTTGATCAGGTGAAAATAACAGTGGGTTCATAAACATTTCAGAAAAATATCTTAATCAGAATTCTGCACTTTACTAACTCACTTGTGTGGTTAGAAGAATAAGATTGCCATTTTAATTGGAAAGAGATGAGGAGCTAGTGAGTTAACCAGTGAAAATGAGTTGGGTTCTAGCTTTTTTAAGGTACAACATCACAAATTGGTGGTTCGTTGGAATGTTATAAGGTGTGGTTGTGGTTCCCATCCCACAGATCCCCCATTGGTGGGTCTTCCTCTGGGTGATGAACAGTGACCTTGGATCCATGACCTTGGGATGAAACAAGCTACAGACTTGAAGGAGCCCTCTGAAACTATATATCATTAGATTGTTAAAAAAGGTTTTAAAAAAGATTGCACAGGCTGCATACAGCTTTGCAATGTCTCTTTTCAGAGGTGCCTCTTTAACCACATTGCTGTGCATTTACACAGAGTGGCACCAAGCCTTGGTCAAGTCAAAACAAACATTATTAAAAGTCAAGGAACAAGTAATAGGTTTATTCCATGCTGAAAAAAGAAGAAAGGAAACACGTTTCAGCCGTGGAGCCATCTTCAGGTGTCACCTTCTTCTTCACCTGAAGAATGCTCCATGGCTGAAACGTGTTTCCTTTCTTCTTTTTTCAGCATGGAATAAACCTATTACTTGTTCCTTTGCAGCCTACTCATGCTGACACAGCTACCCACCTGAATTATTAAGTCTTTAATAGTTCATAATTATCAGTGTAATAATATGTCTTGTCACTACAGTGTACAGTACATGTACAGTAGTGTAGCCTATACTGTAAATGGATGGTGTCAACAAATGTGTGCAAGATTGCTGTAGATTGTTCCCATGCATCACCATGTTACTTAGTGAAAGTTGCGCTAGATTTTGGTTTTGCCTCATGTGTAAATTAAGCCTCGTCCATGGTGCACAACCTTGGTTACCAGTGTAACTGGAACAGAGAAGAAGAGTAGTACAACTTTTAGTAGTACATCATATTTTAGAAGGCAAATAATATAATTTTAAAAATGCTATCTAAATAGGTGGCCCTGCTATCCCAAATATAAAATCACTGACATAAACACAAAGATAATTTACTTTTAATGTACTTAAAACACTGTGTTCATTATTTATGGTCACAGAACTGATAAAAAAAATTCAGACAAGTCTGATTATGGATAACTTAGATAACTCGTATCTTGCTTAAAAAGTTTTTTTTTACCAAATAATTTATACATTTTATATCAATTCTCTGAGGTTGTGTTTTACTAAAGCCTGTTTAGGGATGGATGGGAAAAAATCTTGGAGTAAGAAACATTATCTACATTACTTATAAACATCATTTAATACATTATGAATTGCTCCTGTCAGTATGTCTCATCTTCCATAAATCAGCACAGAAATACATGATTTCAGAGGGGTATTAGCATGGATGATAGTGTAGCTTGGCAATATAATTGATTCATGTTCTTCAGATTCTGAGAAATAATTCTTGGAGATTAACTATCAAAGACACCTGTCTGCCCAACTTCCACTCTGTATACAATGCAGGAATGTTGCAACGAGGACAAGGAGAAAGGAGTTGGAAGATCTTCGGTGTTAAAATCTTTGTTGTTGCTGCCTGTCTCACATTGTCCAGAAAAGTTTTACTTTGGTTTACTGTTTCATCTTCTGGGGTTTTTTTGTTTGGCCAATAATACATTCAGGACTTGTTCACATGACTTTTAAAGTCAGACTCAGCAACTGAGCTGCTGATTAGTTTATAAATGTCCTCTGAAACGGTGCTTCATTTTTTGTAAATCAGCTGGAAGATTTAATTGTACTAATTACATTCGGGATGAGGGGTGCAGCCTTTCGTAAGGTTTACCCATTCTTTTTACTCCTTGACATTAATCAAAATACATCCATACGTCCTACAATATCTACCTAATCCTCTCTTACATAGTACTATTTTAAAAAATAAAAAAACACCAAACAGAGGGTGGTAGTTTTGTTCACTGGCAGCCCCTCTGGTGTTTTAACAAATATGGTTCACTGGAATGAATCTGAGATAATGTGTCAAAAATGACAAATCAAAACAATAGCAAAACTTAAACAGCTGCCACATATTACAAATTAGGGGAAAAGTAGGGGGTTACACTTTGTGCAGTGTTAACCTGCTGACTGAGACTCACCAGCTACTACAAATCACTGTTTCACCGAATTACAGCATAGTGAGGAACTGGAATTACAAATAAATGACGGTTTTACAGATTTCATTAAAACAAGAACAGATGCTGGCAAGGAGATTTGAAATGTGAAAAATGGACAAATAATAATAATAAAAATCTTTGTGTGCAACAATATAAAGATCCTATCTTCCATCTTCCTCGGAGAATGATTTACAGCATCAGAAGAGATGTGTGCTACTGTATGTATTACTTTCATAATTACGGACATACTGTACAGTATAACCATAATGTATTTGAACAAAAATGAATAGTACGTTAAGTTAAGTTAAATTATTTGTGGACATGGAAGATATAAAATAAGGCCACTTTTGATTAAAATCTAAAATGGATATCATAATATAATGTTCTCTAGTTGCAGGAGACAGAGTGCCTGCATTAAGCATGGCTTGTGTTTGCAGAACAGATACAAATGTGTTTAGAAGACTATGTCAGATAGTGTTTCACATGCTGAACAATGATTCTGCAAAGCTTTTTATTTTCAAAAGAACGTCAACAACAGTGTGATTCATTTTCCCGACAACAGCTTTTGGGTATTCAATGAAACAATTCAATAAAGGAAAACTTTTTTCTAGAATACTAGGGCATAGTGAATCTGAACCCTGCTTTTATGTGTTTGTTTTCTAATAAATATAAAGATGTTGGATGCTGTGCTTCAGAAAAAAGGGTATTCCTTACCTATTTGCTCATTAAATGTACTAAATCAATGTTATTTCTCTTTGTGTTTTGTGGAGATCAATATTTCCCATTTTCAGACTGATGGATTTTTGAAACAATCAGACTCAGTCAATGCACCTCATATATTTCAGTCAGCTAATTAAATGATCAGAAATGCATTTTTTAACCTTGTGTGCTGCCAGGCCTGTTTCCAGTTGTATTATTAGAGGTGGACATAATAAGGGGTAAGACAGTTCCAAACAAATAGCAGCACTCAGATTAATTTTCTGTTTTCTACAGATTAATTTCCTGCTAATGTGCATCTCTCATGAAATTCCGACAAATAAATTTAAACTGCCCAGGTACAGCAAAGCAAGTAAATAAATTATATGGGATATACAGGTGTGAAACATACTATAAAAAATAAGTACAACAGTGTTTGGTAATTCAGCTAATACTAATGAATGCAAATGTATTGGAGGTTATTTGGCATAACTCACCAAGCTGTGAGAACAAGTAATAGGTTTATTCCATGCTGAAAAAAAGAAGAAAGAGAACACAACGTTTCGGCCGTGGAGCCTTCTTCAGGTGTGAGAGAGACAGGGCAGTAGGCAAAGGTAAAGTAGCGGGAGAACAAAGGTTGGGAGGGAGGAGGAGTGAGAGGCGGGAGCAGGGGAGAGAAAGAGAGGCCAATCAAGAGGTGTGAAGTCAGAATGGGTGTAGAGAGGTGTGAAATGAAACTTCCAATGAATGGAGAAAATTTAAAAGAACAGTAGTCTGTCGTTAAGAGAAGGGGGAAGGTGTGATCCTAGCTGCAGAATAATTTTGGTTTCTGTAGTCTTTCCGATGTATGAGTTCGGAAAACCATCTTTGAGAACACAGATGGAGAGATTAGAGTGGTCATGGTCGTCAGAGGTGAGATGAGAAACAATGGGCTTGGAGAGATCTTTAATCTTCACAGCCCTGACGTGTTCTCTGTGAGAAGCTGTGAGAACGGCAACCTTACCTTAAGGATGAGGCTGACTGAACCCCCATCACTTTCACAAGGAATGAGTGAGATCTGACCAATGGATAAAGGTGTGATCACTAACTTAAAAATGTAAGAACAGTGTGTGAAAAAAAACTGCCCTGAAGCAATGACTTTGACTGGTTTCAACAAGAATTTGGAAAGAAACTGGTGATTCTATCTACCAATATTTTTTTATTTTATTTGGTTTAGATACATTAAATGTATATACCCTTATCTGAACTGAATTTTGACAATGTGTCTTCAGCTAACTGCATTATTCCTTGTGGATATTAATTCCATTTTTAAGTCATTTTTCTATAGGTTGCATTATTTAGGACTGTAACCTGGATTTATAATGGGTCCCTCTGTATCGCATTTGGTAGCTAAAAGTAAAACACACACTATATCTACCTTAAGGTCCCTTACTCAACTCTGTTCCTTTTATTATTATGGCAAAAAGCCTCCCACTTTAATTCATATAGGCAATGCAGTCTTGCAGTCTTGAAACCTCCATACTTACTGTACATTGTTCTTATGGGGAAAAATTATTCTGTATATTTTGTTCTGCTAGCAAATAACCCCAAAATACAGTATATCATAAACCGCCTGTAGTCTGTCTTTACTGTGTACATAGAGTATCTCAGGTTGTCAGTGAAGTCATTTGTAATCTGAGCTGCATTACGCACCATTTAAATTTATGCAGGATAAGAATCTGGATGTATTAGGCAAACTAAAAAAATTAAGACAGATAAATAACACAAGCATCTAAATACTGTATATGATAGCAATCAGTGCATTCAGTTTGTCAGATGGGCATAAATAATACACAGAAACAAGAAAACATCCAGGCCTCGAGTTAACATATCAAAAGCCAGCTGTGTGTTTCTTTGGTTCTTAATCAAGAAAGAATAAAGGAGTCATTTAGGGCACACCCCAAGTACAGTAAATAACATACTTAATAAAAACAAATACATTAGACTTCCTTACAACATCAAAAAGCAAATGTATTTGTCATCAGCAATATATCTTGAAGGTATAATTGTTCCGGCAAAGATTTTGCACTGTATTAGGTTTGTGAAAATATTTTTTTCTGAAATGTGTTGTTTCTTCTTCATTAATACAAATGTTGGAAGTATAAGGTGCTTGAAAAAACCTGTTTTAAAAGTTAAAAAGGGCTTTAAAAAAACCTTTAAAACGCTAATGTATTATTTAATGTACTGTATATTAAAGTATCTCTAAAAAGAAATTCACATTTCTGATAAATTAGAATACATTTTTATTCCTTTAATTTGCCATTAGTTTAGAACAAATCCTCATTGACAATAACAACCCATTTAGACAGCAGAGATTCGCCAGAGTGAAGTAACTTAATGGTAAAACAACAACATCTTAGTCCAGATTTGGGCCTATGACCATCCTGTCTGCTGGATGAGTTCACTGAGTGGTACTGTAGTTCCTTTGCTTGATTAATTATTAAGAAATTGTTACTCGTAGCCTGATGAAGCTATACAAATCACAAAGTGCTCTGTTGAAGAGATTGTATTACCTAGGGGAATGTTATGAATATCATTTCAACATTATATTCATTGGTTGTTTAGCCATCCATGTAATACAATATGTTTGCAAAAGTTGGCACCCGCCTGTATTGCTCTAAAATGAAACCTCACAGGGCTTTTTAAGAGCCCTTGAGCAACTAGTGCACCCACACTGATGCATTAGCACAAAATTTACAAGTACAATATCATACCAGACATTAGTCAATAAAATAATTGGAATACTAGAATGGAAGTCAGAGGAAATAAACATTTTGCAATAAAGAAGAATCTAATTTTGCACATTGTGTACAATTTTGGGAGAGCAGGGCATTATGCATATCTACAGTACCTAGAAGGCTTGTTTAGTTGCTACTGAGGTAGTCAGTGATTTCTTGAAAGAATCCAGATTGCTAGTTTCAATATTGTTACAACTATTGTGACTAGTGAAGTGTCTTTAAGAACCTAGATACTGTACAGTGGGTAACACCTCACTCTTGTCAACTTTTCCAGTTCTCAGGAACTTCAAAAGAGATATTTTCTGAGAAGCAGGGGTGTGAGATTCAGTGATGAAACAATCAAACAACCAGTCTCAATCAATCTCAAATGAATCAAAGTTTACCTTGGTTTACCTTAGTTAATTAAGTCTTGAGTATACCATTACGAGTGTCATCAACAGTCTAGGAACACAATATAAAAACAGGCAGGTACAGACAAGAAAGACAGACAGAAAGACAAGAGAGCTCCTTGTCCTGATTGTCTATAAACACCAGATTGTGTGTTGTTTAGTGTGGCATTGTCATTAATAATACATGTTTGTTTAACCTAGTCCTAGTGTGTCTGAATTATTACTCCTTTCACCAAAGCTGTGCCAGAGAACAGAGAACCCAGCTACAGTACCTCTAATTATCCCAACCACTCTGGTATGTTCTTGGCAAAATCTTAACAAGCTGGCGTTTATGATTATTTATTTTACTTAATGATCAATCCGCTCAGTCATTTTCTGGTATCTCTCTAGTTTGTAATTCAGTATTTGTAACAGTAACGTGGCTAAATAACACATTCCAGGCTTCCATAGTCCTTTATGTAAAAAAGTGCCTCCTTTTCTCAGTACCAAATTTACCTTACTGTAGTTTCCACTACAGTAGTTACTCTCAAGTTACTCTCCCTGTTTCTCTAGTTTGGATTTCACTATTTATCAATTACATTGATTCTGTCAGTGCCCATGAGGATTTTGAAAACTTGAATTAAAGTGATTTTTTGTCTTTTCTCTTCAAGGCTTAAAAGATATAGTCACTTTATCCTGTCAAAGAAGGATATTCTTTTAAGACCAGGAATATATCTCTTTGCTTTTCTCTGTACTCGTTCCAGAACTGGAATTAAATGAATATATAGTTTTGAAACTATTTTTAAGTTACTAAGTTTTGAAAAGTTTATCAAAATTGTACACAATATTCTAAATGAGGTCTTACTGGTGCACCTCAGAATTTTAATATTCTGTAGCATCCCTTGATTCAAATTCTGTTATTTTAACTGCATACCCTAGCATTTAGTTTGGCTGTTTTTGCTTCCCCTTATCATATAGAAGCTGGAAATTACGTACAGTATCAACATAGTGTATCCCATGTTATATTTATAACGTAGTTAACAGATTTACATTTTATCATTTTGCTACCTGCAATTAATACTGTACATTCAAAATCACCTACTGTATCATGAGTTTGTCCAGTCATGAGTTCTTTTTTGTTGAATTTCTGTTGTAGCTTCAACCGTGTTTATGTATCCTATTTTAATATTAAGATCACTTTCACTTTCTTGGCCATATACAATTTCTTGTATTAGGAATTTATCTTTTCGCAGACCCCAGCTTGCTCTCCAGGAGACACACAGACAGAGAGAGAAGCTGGGGGTCAGAGCGCAGGGTCGGCCATTTATACAGCACCCCTGGAGCAGTTGGGATAGAGGGCCTTGCTCAGGGGCCCAACGGAGTAGGATTCCTCTGCCGGCTGCGGTATTATTATTATTGATTATTTATAAAGCTGACGAGTACACTAAGTACATCTGAATCTAGATCATTGATAAGTAAAAAAGAGAAAAAGAGGTCTTAATACAGATTCCTGGGACATTTAGCTAATCTAATTACCTCAATTTGAACACTGAACCTAGATTTGTACTGTTTTTCATTCATTAACCAGCTCTCAGTCTAACACATGCATTACCTTTTGATGCCTACAGCCCTCAATTTAAGAATTAATCTTTCATATGCAACAGTGTCCAATGCCTGAACTACAATAAATTCATTAAGGAAGACCTATAGGAACTTTTCTAAATCTAGTTTGATAACCCCCTAAACGTCTACTACCAGACGGGCGATCCTCTAGTTTAGATCAAATTATTATCACCATAAAAGTACATATACTAGTTGTAATATTTACAATTTTTTAATAACAATAATAATAATAATAATAATAATAATCATAATAATAATCATAATAATAATACTTGGATCAGTTTTCTCACCTGTTTTGTGGAGGGATTTTGTGTTACTAATGTTTGAGGTAGTGGCTGTTTCCAACAGTTAATATGATTAGCAGAATATCACCGGGTCAGAGAGATTGTTTATTGTGTGTGCTTCCCTTTCTATTAAAATCACTGCTGCAATCCAAAATGATCAAAAATAAGCATAGAACCAGAGTTAATCAACAGTGTCTTCAGTGTGGAATCTACTAAGGTGTTTGATTTCTGCATTCAAGTCCTTAAAAGGATTTAACAAAAACACAATGAATTATATAAAGCTAAAATAATAAAATAAGACTCAGGCAGAATATAAGAGAAGGCATACTATATAGTTTCTGAATAGGAAGTAATTCTTAATGCAAGGAGGATTGTCTTTAATGGCTACAGTATGTTGCCATAACTAACTCTATCAGCAGTACTTCAGAAAATAGCAGTATTCTGGATCAATAAACTAAACCACAAAAATGGGCTCTTAGTTAAAGTTATAACTTTTCTTTGCTTCTCAGTAAAACTATTACCTCATAATAACACATCCAGTATCAATAATCTACTAACCACACAAATAATTCAATTAAAAGGGTCAAATGTACTGTGCCTTATACACAACAGCTCATGAAGATGACTTCTGAAAACTCAGACACACATCTTGTATTAACATTCAGTCTTGATAAGAAACCCACATCAACCCATTTTTTCACTTGTATTGACAAAATATCTGTAGCTGCCAGACACCTAGAGGATTTGTACCCCCATAAGGATTGTACATTTACTCCTGAGACGAATACGAAATCGTTCCTCTTGAGGCACTGGAACATATTGATAACTCACCCTCTTATCAAACGTCCAGGAGAAAATAAACCATACTATGGACTCTTTTTCCACCCACCAAAAGCTTTATAAGAAGAGACTTGTTCCTTTGTGATTAGCTTCTAAATGCTTTCCTTGCAAAGGCTGCCTCTCTGCTTTTCAAATCCATACTGTTTACACTCATCACAGAAGGTCTGATGTTTACAATGAACCAAGTGCTTAGGTTTGTCAGAGCTCATAAAGTTTCATGTTTTGCTGTACTTTTGGGGAATCTCACACTGAGGAGGTAAAAGGCAAAACCAAAGGACCAAACCACAGCTAGTGAAGACCTAAATTTAACCCACATACTGCATTTGCATAATAAATATTTTTCCCAATATACAGTAAGTGGTTGGTTTTCTACAAGACCAAACACAGAACCGTGGGTTTTGTGAGATCACGTGCTTAGTGTCTTAATAACAACTTGGGACACCTTTAAAAAAAAGTGTTTGCTAATCTAATCAGAGATGTTAAATTCAGTTCTCAGATTTTCTCAGGTTTTCATTCCAGAAGAATGTTTTTATTTAGCATGTTTTTACATATGTTCTTCAAGGTTTTTGAAAGTCAGCGATTTCAAAGATGCACTCAAGCAGAGGCTTCATACTGTACCAGCCTACACTGTTAATTTTGTTGCAGTCAGTCAGAACATTTGACCAGTTCTGAAACTGAGGGACAGAGGAGATTGACAGCCTCAGTATTTAGTACTGTACTTAGCAGCATTCTGTCATTCTTTGATTCCTTTGTTACTAACGCTGCTGTCTCTTTTTGATTGCAATTTTTATCATTCATGCTGAGACGCAGAAGTAACAATGACAGCAAAACTTCTGAGAACAAATCCCATCTGCTTAAACCATTTGGCAGCAGGTGGCCCCTCATTAATTAGTTTTATTTATTTGCACTGGCAGTGTTGATAGCAGAACTAAATCAGCCAATTAAACAGTGGAGCATATTGAGTAGATGTCAGTGTTGCACAAATGGAAGACTGCACTGTTTACTTAAATAAGCATTCTTGTGGCTTTTGGTGTGTGATTAATATTAAGTCACTTGCACCCACTGTGATTAAAATAATCTGAAATTAGTTTTCAAGAACTGCAAATGGAGCTTTCCTGTACAGCTGTTTCATCATAAAAGTACAATTAATATTCTCTCCTTAGCTCATCTAGAAATCATTTAATAATTGATGGAATGCTGATGTTTTGTTTCTGTAGTAATCACAACTCAAATGATATTTGTAGGTGTTAAAGGAACAATTTCTAACGGTTTATCAAAGGGAATTCATTGTTTCACAGCACCATTTTTGCAATTTTACCAAAATACCACTTAAGTCCAGTGAAAAAAAGCTTAATGTTTATAAATGCAGATGTGTGTAATAGAATGTTCCTGTTGTACTGAAAGTAGCAGTACAGGAAATAACTGAAACTCTAAACACAGCAATCTATGTTAAGTGAAACCAAAATTGTTTTAGCTGTGGTATGATGATTTCAAAGACAGTCTCAGTGTCTGAGTACAGCTGCTGTAACACCAGAACTCAGCACAAGAAATGACATTTATTTCAGTCATTTAATATTTAAGCAAAGTCACATTTTAAAGTATGTATTGGTAAGTGCTTTAAGACACATGGAAACCCAGAGCCTAATCCGAAAAAAAGTGACATTTTGTCCTTTTGCTATAGTGGAATGACTGTAAAGTATTTTTATTTAAATGGTAAATCTTCTAGAAGAAAAGACGTACAGTGTCACTGTCAGTAGTAAAGTGAGGTACTGCATTGCTAGTCATGTACAGGTTTCACTAGAGAAGCTAAGGGACTCAGAACAAAACTACAATTCTCAGAAGCGGGAGCTCATCTGACCCAACAATTGTGGGAAAAGGGCACAGTCAATACGTTAAGCATGAAGACAGTTTTCTGTTTTTCATTGGGTGGACAAAGCCAAATACTGCTGGTCAAAAATAAAAGGTCAGGGTCAAACAAATTAGAGAAAGAAAAAACTCAACAGTCTATGAGTTAAAACAGAATTGTAGAACTATAAAACTTTGGAAAAGGACTATTTGATTCCCAGTTCTTTTAATTTAGGAGGAAAATAAAAGGGTCTTGTTGAAGCATGAACTTGAGCTAGGCTTTTCATTTATTTGGCACTGAAGAGAAGTACTACCTTAGTTTTCATCCAGTCTGCTTTATGTACTTACAGTAGACTTAATCTGTTTTGGCCACCCAGATACACCATCCACCCTTAGATATCACTCCACATTCCTAAGTGGATTCAAGATTCAATCAAAAAGTCGAATTCATGATTTTTATGCTGTTGAAAACCTCTTTAAATCTTAAGACACCATCTACACCGTCCTTGACAAAGATACAGTTTTAAACTCTCCTGCAATAACACCATGAGTGAGTTTGCCACTCACTCATGGTATACAGGCAGTTCTCCCTGGTCAAATCTTATTCTGATACTCTACAAAGACTTTGTTTAACATTTGATAGTGACTGTGATAAATGAAACTTATGATAGTGAATCGTGCATAATCAGCTTTTGTTTCCTCACATAAACATCTTAGGTAACACAATGTGACGTCAGGCATGTTGGTTACACTAAAGATATCCTACAATCCTCCCTTACTGTCCAGGGTTAAAACTTATTCAATTTGATTTTTTTCTTCCTTATTGAGAGATTGCAAATCTATTGTCTTTTTGTTTCTCTCTCTTCATTTTGCAGATCCTACATTCAATTATGTGATCTCTTTTTAACTCATTTCAAAGCCTGCTGTGATATCTGTGCTGAAGAATTGGAGCGTTAAGACTTAATGCTAACCCACAGTGTGAAAGTCTATTAGCCAAAATTTTCATCCTTATTTTCTTTAGGGGAGTTTTGTTAACATGTCTCAGGTGTCTAACAAATAAATTCCCCCAGGAAAACACAGTTTGCTTTAATGCCACAGTAACATAAATGACACTGTTTCAAAAATAAGCTAAGGAAAAGATAGTGTTTGACAAAACTGGCATCTACAGAACATATTTTATCACTATTCCAAGTCTTCCAGCGTTTTTCTCATGCATTCCTGTTTGTGCGTTTTATGGTTGAGAGTGACAGAACCTTCATGTGATTATGATTCACCACAACGGAAGTATCACTTGCTCATGTGGTGGGAAATTATAGCACAATTATCACTTTGCCACCATGTGATGTTTTGATGTCTCTTTTTGCTTTGAGAAAAAGTTTTTACAAGTGGGGGAATGGGAAATCACTTCTAGGAAAAATTCATTTCAGCCCAGAGTCAAACTCACTTTTGAAGCAGACATTTTATGGAATATAATCTGAACTACTTTACTTTTTTACTTTAGATTAGTGAAAAGTAATGTTTTTACTTACTTTAGCTCTTTGGAATTAAAAGACATGTTAAGCCTATAGAAAATGGGGATTCATTCAAAAACTACCATAACGAATACGTCCCTGCGCAAAACAGGGAGCTTGGCTGCCCGGTCCTTGAGAGTTCTCCTTTAGCTCAGCCAGCAGTTTCCCCTTTGTGTGACTCCAGAGACCTGGGTTCGAGCCCCAGCGGTGGGGGGCTGACCTGAGGTAGGAGCGGCGAGGGCACATGCCCAGAGAACCCGAATCCGTTACACTACCATACTGTAGATATTCTTTAAAAAGTCTCCTAACAACATTACCCACATTAATCACAAGTGTTTGTTTTAGTTTAGTCACTGAAAGGATATTACAGTAGTATACTCCTAATTCCTGAAATTCCCAAAATCCTTTCTAAATTATTATTTGCTAGGCTATGACAAAGTGACTAGACTGATTATGTCTCCCAAACTGTGGTGCAATATTTCCCAATCCTGGTTCCTGCTGACCCATCTGTCTGCTGCTATAGATTTTTACAGTAAAAGGAGTAGAAAAAGTAAACCCAAGGAACTATAGTACATTAGGCTCTGGTCCAGAGTGATCCGTGTCTCCCCAAGGTTTTGTTCCAACTGGGTTCTTAATCACAGGCTATTTTATTTCAAATTTCAATTTGAGTCCTTTTTTAAAATTTGCTTTCCGATCTTTAAAAGCTGAATGAGATTTGGAATTGGTATGAACCCTGTACTAGTTTGTCCTGTGAGTTTTGGGACTGCCCTCATTCAGATGCGGTAGCAGAAACACAACCGATTAGACTGCAGCAGAAGGAAAAGACACTGACTCACTGTGGGGGAGTCTAATATAGAGTCTGTTCATTGCTCATCGGATCATCGCCAATTTAGCTGTTTGGTCAGAACTAAGGAGCAAATTCTTAATTAACAAGTTGGGCAGATATTGCATAAAGTTGTGTTTGCTGAAGATTTTGGAAATAATGCACTTTAGCAAGGTTAACCTTGCAAACAAGCAAAGTCTAAACCAGAAAACAGATCAGTTAAGGGCACCAATCTGTCACGCCCTCTACAGCTAGAAGGCTCTCCGACTCTGTCCTGTCCCTAGTTTCTTGTGATTTGCTGTCCTTCCGGTGTGTCTCTGTCTGGGGCTATATATTTCTGGGACACGCGTTCCTTCTCGATCAGCATTGAGGTTTGTATGTCCTGAGACCCGCCTGGCACCAGGTCGCCCCATGTCTGTGGCCTGAAGACATTGGTTTCTATACAGCATTTCCTGAACAGCTGAGCCCGGGCTGATCCCCGTCCCGCCGCTATACATAAGGTCTTTTTTCGCTCTCCTGCCATTCCACGGTTCGTCCCTTCTGACATCTGTGACACAATCAGCACAGATCAAGGACTTAATTGGAACAAAACCAACAGACACTGGAGCCCTCAAGGACCAGGACTTAGAACACCAGCTGTGGTGTACCACCTAGTGTTACAGACTCAAAGTTGTTTTGTTTCTTCAAGCACATTAGAATATGAGAGAGACACTGTCTGGTTACCATCTGATGGATTGACAGTCCAAAGCTCTTCCATATGCTTCAGCAATTTTTGTTTGAAACTATTCCTCATGCAGCACCACCTCCTCACCCTTCAATGCACTGATGCCTTGCCTTTACAAACAAAACATTGTGAACCTGACTGCAGACGGGCTGTTAATCTATGTAAAATGCAATGATCACATGAGATTCAACTGTTGAAGTTTTAGTGTTAGTGTTTAATTGTGTTGTGGGATGTGTGGAATAATTACTGGAATATGTTGACTTAGCTATGCATCTTTGTACCAGTTACCAAACTGCTTCATAGCCTGTTAAAGTATGATAAGACCTGACTTTGTGAAGGCAACAGTAATTGGTTTGCTCCTAACGAGGTTGTCAAGAGAAAGAGTGATCAGCTTTAAAGAACAGGTCAAAAACCAGAGCCTGAAACAAACCAACCTGCCATGAGGCAATAGAGTATAATAGCTCTAGCAGTTTGTTTGCTCATCGAGGCAGTCCCAATGCTGCGTTGCTGTGTGTATTAAGCTAAAAAGAAGCTGAATCTGCACAAGGCTGGCTACTGCTCCTCTGTTGAAGAATTTCCCTCAACACTGTGCAGAACAGAACTTTCAATTGACAGTAACATGGAATGACAAAATGCCCACCTAAAACCTATGCAATATTTAAAGGAGATAGCCATGTACTTTCAGGTACTTATTTTACCAATAAATGTACTGTCAAATCATATGACTTGGTGGTGCATAAAGTGTTTTGAAGTCTCTTCTACTGGGTTAATGTAATTGGAGATAGCTTTATAGGCCCTTTGCACGAGAGGTATACAATACCCTTGATTTAGCTTTCTTTCTCGTACGGCTAGTGTTCAAAGTACAGTTTTCCAGAATTGTTTCGAGAATAACAATTAGCTTCTTAGCTATCAATTGAAACATAAATTACCTACTGCGACTTGAGGAAAATATCCAATGTTTGTTTATTACTTTCACAGCAGAATCGAAGGAGCCGTCACCTGCAGTTATCCATTGTTCCATTTATTCCCTCTAAAACACAAGCTTGTGAAACCGAATATTAGTCTCGACAGCTGAGCATAAAATGGCCAAGTCGAAATGCCAACGGTTTAGGATGATGAGAAGAAAAAGTAGTAGATCACAGATCTGCTGAAAAGATATTACACATATTATATCATAGATCTCTAAGATATTACATATATATACTGCATAGATATTATAGATGTTCTTAACCTGTGGCAAATAGACTTGAGAAATCTTTGTTCATGAAAGCTCCAAGTTCTGACATGACTTTAATGTCCAGGTGGCAAACGTTATTTCATACATTTAAATGAAATAGAATCAACAAAAGCAGAACTAAAAGAAAAAAAAAGAACTAAAGCACTAGAGAGAGTGGCTATAATCTCCCATCATGATCTTCTGCTGCATTAAATTTGCTATTACTGTAGATTTACAGTATGTATTTTCTGGTATGAATACTAATCAATATATGTACTCAGATGTTTAATTTCAATTAAAATCATAAAATGTATGCATATGAAAGGGTTCAGATAGGTTACTGAGACCCAGTCACTTCTTAATACAGTACCAGTAGTGTTTAGCAGCGTCACAAACCTGATCCTGGAGAAACACTGTGTTGTCTATCCTTTTTTCTTAAGCCAAGTTCTGATTCACAGTAGGAGTAATTTCTACTTTTTAAATTATTTTTTCTAAAACATTTTTTGTGGCATATTTCTAAATTTGCTTTCAGCTCTTCAAAGATCAAATGGGATTTGTCGTGGGTATCATACCTGTACCAATTTCTGAGTTTCAGAACTGCCTTCCTTTCGGTGTGTTGTCTGAAATGTAACCAACTGGACCTCTGCAGAAAGAAAAAACACTCGTCTGTGGCTGATACAGTGTCATTCCCACCTCAGGTACTGTAAGTTCAGTTTATTTGTCATATGCACAAGTGCAATGAAATGTTTATTTGCATGTATGCTCCAATGAAAAGACATTAAAGGAATCACCAAAAGCATAAACACAGAACAGCAGGAACAACAATAACAACTTAAGCAACATACAGTTAAAAAAAAAAAGTCAGACAAGCAGTGTGAATAAAAACATCAGTGTGAGCCAGTGGTGAGGGTAGAGTTCAGTAATCTCACATGTTGTGGTGAGAGACTGTCTCTGAATCTGGAAGTTTGTGCCTTTATGCTCCTATAATGCCCCAGAGGGAAGGGGGGAGAAAAGTGAGAAACCAGAAATATACTTCCAGCCTTCCTGAGACAGCGAGTTGTAAAAGCCTTCCTGAGACAGCGAGTTGTAAAAACAGCGAGTTGTTCTGTTCATCATCATCTGTGTTTGTTCATCATCAAAGATCAACAAAAGGGAGGCATTTATACAGAAATAATGGCCAACAAGTCGAGGAGGGGCTGTATAAAGTTTTGAATAATGAAGTTGTTAGAAACAATACCTTTGAAGTAGGGTATCTTTTGCTAAAAACGCATGTTAAATAAAAGTCTAAGGTGGCAATCACATCAATTACTGTAAGTCATCAATTAGTGTTGACGATGTAGAGCTCAGCTGGAGTGAAAACCAGCAGACACGGGCTGGCAAGCACAGGTATACAGTATATTCACAGCAAGCAAACACACTGAAGGCAATACAAGCTAATGTCTGAAACAGTGAATAAATATAGGAATCAAAATAGCTAGGAATGTAAAACTTGTTGAAATAATGACCTCTTGTTTCTTTATTGATTTCGCTTTATCTAAAGTTTATAAGGGGTTATATTTTTAATTGTTTAACAGCAAGCCTTCAATCATGATAAAATTTGACACATACCATCCTGCTTTTATTTGGCTGCCTTCATCAACACTGATGTGAAAACTGACTAAATAAGACTAACGCACATTGACTCATTTTGTCTATGTGAAGTGGTTCAGTGGACATGTGCTTCTTCATGATGCAGTCAAACTTCCCTGTTAGAACTTAGTTGATTTCAAATTACAGAGAACAGAAAGTGATCCAAGAGTTAAGTTTGAGGAAGCTTCATAATCTTCTCTGAATGGGCATGAAACTCCATTTTGACATCCTCACGTTTGTAATTAACTTCTATGCCTGATCTAGTGAAATGCTGCAGTGCTTGCAAGCAAGTTGGTTGTACAAGTTCCCTGGAAGAGTCTGATAAATCACCGCAGTAACAGAAACCATATGCTTTACACCAGCATAATGGAGACCCCTGTGTGAAGAGAACACTCATAAAGGCACTGTGATGGATGTACCCTTCTTTCTTGTGGGCACCTGATACTCAATCAATCTTGATAAAAACCCTTGGAAGGTGGTCCCTGCAACAACTGTTTTCATCACCCTGTAGTTCTTGTAATCAAGAGGCCGTGGCAAAGCTGAGCCTCTCAGTCCAAGGTGTAGTGTGAAAATTGAATTATTCTAAATTTTAGACATTAAATAGGGAACAATATCTTCAAACGCCTTTAACAAGGGGGTGCATTCATTTTTAAAGGGGTCTGCTTTTGAGCAACAAGGGGAAAGGTGTCTGTCTGCCTGCTCATTCTAAGCACTGAATATCCAGAGATCAGTGCAGAACTGAGGGCCACTGGGATGTTGAACCCCTTTCAGTAAAAGCTGCTCAGCTATAAGTCTTCATTGCTTTTCTCTGTGTGCATCCCATAGGAATCCTTAAATTGTAACTAACTGAATGGATTCATGTAGACCATGAGAAAATGTCTGAATAAGTCCTGTGAGACCATAGGAATGGTTACAAATGAGGATGCAATTTGGCCCCCCTAGCTCATTTGCTAGTTAGTAGCTAATCCAATGCTTGATATAAGCAAGTCATCCAGCTGTTTATTGAAAGAAGCCAGGTATATTGACTTTGTCAATATCTTTGAAGATAGTAAATAAGGTACTTTCTACTAGTCGATTTCTCACATACAGCATGATCATAACAACTATTGTTTTGTGCCCAACCCAAAATGTGCTCACAACTGCTTCCTGTGTGGACTTTTCCTTAAGTGATTCTCTTTTATCACCTTATAGTCTTTTTTCTCTGTGTTGCAAGCTCCGTAGATTACCAAACAAAGGTGGCCTGTCCACTTTTCATGTGTATTATACATCTACATCAACAGCAGGATTCCTGTGGTTGTTGATAAATGAAAGATTTCCATTTTCTCCTCACCACCGTGCTGCTTGGTGCTATAGCTTACATGCATAATTACCACACACGGCCATTCTAGAAGAAGGCAAAACAAGAACAGTGCATGTGAAAGAAAGCAATGATGCCAAATAGCAGGATGGTGTGGCGAAAGTCAGCACTACTTCAGATAAATTCACCGATTCCTTATTTAATGGCATAATATGATGTCATTACTGCAGGGGAGGGCAATACACCCACCTACTGTAACTACAGTATGTACCCACATCAAGTAACCCAGACAGCGTACTTTTTGAGAAGGAATGCAATGGTCTTAAAGGACTGGCAAACAATTGACTATTGTTTTTCCAGTGTGGGAGGAGAGTTTTACAGCAGGCAATCAGATACACGGTAGCTTTGTTATTTTTTAGACAATTAAAATTCCAATTTAACATCTTACCCCTCCTCCCCTTGCAAATCAAAACACACAGGCGTTTTTTAAAAGTTCTTTTCTGAAAGCAAGTTTAAAGTATAAAGAGGTGAAGTGCAGAAAACAACACACAGAAGGGATTTGTTGCAGGGAAACAGTTGAGAAAAATGCATCTGTAGTCAAAACGGTGCATCGCATTTTACAGAGGGAAAAAAACAGGGCTTGGAAGTCTCCCTGCAAGCAATTCTTATTTTGCAATTCTGTTTTTTTATACCTCCCCAGTGCTCATGTTGTTTCATTCCTGCTGCCTGCAGCATGTATATTTCCATTTCCAATGACAGCTTTTCTTTTTCATTTATCTGCAAATTCAGATGATAAGTCAATCAAGTGTCTCCAAGCCAAGCTCCCTAGTAAGTTATTCAGTTGTATCCTGACAACTGTTTTTTTTTTCAATATGGCAATCAGTTTTTTTTTTTTTATCAGTGATCATTGCTTTGGGCAGTGTTCCAGGAAAAACGAAATACACCCTGGAAAAAGACAAGATATGACTTCATTAAAAAGTTTGTGGATTGTGGAAATGACAAACCAGGGATGCAAAAGGTGTTTTCTAAACAGTTTGTTTCCCTTTTAATTCTGTGAAAGACATCTGAGAGGAACCAACCTCATAAAGACAACATTATCACATCTTAACAGATATAATACTTAGATTACTGATAGAAAGGGGGGGAAAGGTTCAATGAAGAACAACAAGAGGAATAATCTTACCTGTTTTCACTTTTTCCACTAGTCTAAATTCCTTTCATAATGTGCTTATGTACTACAAAGTACATAAGCAAACATTTGAGGGAGAAAGGAGAAAAAAGTAACACTACATTCACTTAATCTCTTTACTTGTTCGGGGTATAACTATTTGTTTAAACTGAACAAAGTAAAATTGTATGTATATATCACAAGCCATCAGTTTTTAGTTACTTTCCTTTTCTTGATTCCACATTTAAAATGCTGAAATGAGTTTTATCCTTCAGAAGTCTTAAAAGAAAATCAAGAATAGCAGCACCAACAATGGCTGAACACTGCTGTGGTTTATACAACTTCAGAAACTCCCTAGACATTAACAAAGGCAATCTGAACTCCAGAATTTATATTAAAATGTTTGTGCGGGTGAAGAGATGACTTCCTCAGTGAGAATTAAACTCTGTAATCCTGTCCATTTCAAAATGTTCCATTGAGAGCTCCTTCTTGCAAATTGCAAGGTTAAAACTCAGCATGAAAAGCAGAGCTTTTTAAAAGAGAAATAAGCCTTATTGTATTCCTTCTCACACATAGTCATGCATTTAAAACAAAGAAAAAAAAGATCAATGTGTTTATTGGATACATGTGAATTCACCATATGAGTGAAGATGAAAAAATAGGAATCAATTCAGATGGTTCTACATTCAAATTCAGGCTTGTTCTTGACATGCTGTTTTTGCAGGATGTGCAGAATTCTGACTGAAACATTTGGCACAGGTTTAAATGAAATTTACGTACGGTACTTGGCTCTCCTGACTTGATATTATCAGCAAAATCTTTTTACCCTAAATTATTTTAGCCAAAACCCAATTTGAAGAATGTAATGCATGTTCATGTCAACCAACCTTTCCATGAACTATATCCAGGAGGTATATCTATATCTGAAGTTTAAAGCTGTCCATATGTGGAGGCACATTGTATTGTAATGACATTATTTTCCATTGGCATTTAATCCTCTGCTGGCCATACACACTCGAATACCAACCACCACCATACATTTCAAATGTGTCACCCCTTTCTGTGTAAACTTGTATATGTTATTTTGTAGCTGCTTGTAGAAGTGACTTTTGAAGTTGAAAGAGTATTATACACAGAAGCTCTTCTGCTTTAACAGTACAATTCATATTATAATCTGCACCAGTCCAGTTTCTGAGTGAGAGGAGCAAGAGTCAAACAAAGCGATCTCACCTTCTGGACAAAAAGTCCACTTCTATCAGCAAGCGTATCTGTCACACAGCAAGATGTGGGATTACAGCTAATGTTTCAAAGATTAAGCTTTTGATCGTGAGCTTGCAATTGATGCAACAGCATGAGCCTCAAATATGGTCCAATCTCCTTCATGCTAATGCTAGACTTCTGCAGGAGCCCACCTCTCTCAGCAAGGAGCTACAGTGCTCGTGCATAGCAGGTAACATGTGGATAATGATAATCCGGATGATTATCCATATCAGAAAAAGAAACTACAGATGAATCTTAGATGAACAGTGGTTTCACTTCAAACTGCCATGAAGTAATGGAAGGGCGGTAGTGTAGAAATGGCTTCGGCTGTTGTTTCATTGCTTATATTCTGGACTTTTAAAATAATCTTACAAGACTGCTGATTATGCAACCACACACTTTGCCCTTTATATCTACAGACCTTCTCCTTTCTCCTGCTTGTTTACATTTTTTTTGCCTTTTTCTTTTGAATTTAAATATATTTTTTTACAAAATTAATGCTTCTTTTACCAGCTCTCCTTTGTTTTCTTTTTATTTCCTTTTTTAATTAAATCAACTACCACACAATGCTTGCTTTCGGGAGGCAGCAACAGTCCCCTGAAAGCCTGGCAGCAGACCTTGAGCTTTATTTATTGAGTTAATTTCCCCGTACAGCTTGCTTGCAGCTGGCTAGCATTCAACTGCTTAATATTCTCCGCTGCCACTTAATTGTGAACAGATTTGCCCATAACTGAATTAATATATGTTCTCCGCATAAAAGCTGTTCAGTATCACAATGGCAATCAAGGCAGCCTTGTTATGAGGCAATAAAAATAAATTAATTTGTTGGGGCTACTAAAGGTGAGACATGGATGAAGAACAAACACCTCAAAGAAAACCATTGCGAAGCATCATGGAAGAGCGGACGTACTGTATGTTGTATTGAAATCTCCTCCTCCTAGAAATGGGAGACCAATGTACAGATAGTGAAGAAAGATCAAAGAAGACTCCATTTTCTCAGGCGGTTCAGAAAGTTTGGTTGTGTCACAGGGAGACATTTTTAGATGGCTACAACTGAGTGCGTGTTACAGTACCTTTTTCTGTGACGGTCTGGTTTGGAAAGTTGGTCACTCAGGACAGGAAATCGCTGGAGAGATTGGTTCACTCTGTTTCTAAAATATTTGGCCGGGACTGACAATCTGTTGCTTGAGTAATCCCAACCAGCTTTTCCCCTGTTTGAGGCTAAACTGCATCAAATCCAGGACAGAGCTGTTCCAGCAGAGCACCTACCCTGAGGCTATTTGGTCTCTAAACTCACTGTTATAAAAATATTTATAGTACTTATTGATACTTTGTTTTAATTTGTGAATGACATGAAGTATTTATTATTTTTCTTTCTCTTGTTGTATCTCTCTTTTTTTGTAGCTAGCTAGTTCATTTTGAGCACACCACAAAGAATTCCTACCCCTCCAAGGGGTTGGTTTGGCACTAAAGTTGATTTTAACTTTGACTTCAAATGTATTTTTCAGATAAGACGTGGTTGGTTGTTTGGTCACCATTTGAAAAAGCTGAGGTGCTGATCCTGGAAGATTGTTCATCCTGTCCGTCTGTAGTCTGATTTCTCATTTCTTAACCTTGTGCAGTGTGAGCCAGAGCTGAAGAAAAGGCAGCTGGGTTACAGAAACACAGGCAGGCGATTAACTCCTATTACTGGAGTTCACTGAGTCATGGATTAGACAGCTGTGGCCCTGATAACATTTATTCACCTTAACCGACTTTTCACTTTGTGCTTGCCTTTGTGTCCGTCAAGTCAAGTCAAGTCTTAACCCCCTCATTCTGAAACCTCTTTTTCCTTTATTTTATATTGCTCTCCTCACGATTGGGCTATCCGAAATGTATTCAAACATCTTCTCAGCTGCATGTTACGGAGAGGATTGGAGTGGCTATCACTTGGATAGTGGTGAGAGACAAGCATGCTCATCACGCATCAATACTTGGCAGCAAAACTCACCTACTGTACAGACTGAAAAATGACGTGGCTCACAAAGCCATTCTGCTCTGCTAACACTGTGCCTAGCAAATGCATAGCAGGCATTTCACACACTTGACAATGTTCAGTTCTGACTGCTTCACTATAATGGAGTAGAAGCTTGGCTACTGTGTTTTCCCCCAGGCTGAGACATGACTTTCCCATTTCCTGCAATCTGTTATACTTTTTTCCTTGTGTTTTTTTTTTGTCTGATGTCACTACTCCGTACTCTGAGTACAATGCCGTCTGCCATTTCAACAGCGACAGTCATTAAATAAGGTCAGTGATTCTAGTGTCATCACTGTTCACTGCTCACCAGCAGGCAACATTAAAGCATTTATTTTTAAAGCTGTGTGCGGGAGAAGTTTGGGAGGACTTTGCATCACAAAGTCCCATTAAAACTCTGTTTATGATTTTACACTCCATTTCATCTGGAATTGAAAAGGAGGAACCACAATTTGTCACGCCTGACATCCCTCCTTAGAGGGCGCTCCACTACTCCCGTTATTGTTCCTGTGATTGTTGCTAAGCTCCCCAGGTATACCCCCTTATGTTGCATTATTTAAAGACTAGCTTCTCCAGTCCTCTGGGCTCATCATTAGGGTATGGATGTCACGAGGCCCGCCTGGCACCAGGAAACCCTACGTCTGTCTCCTGAGGGCATAGACCTCATCCCCGACACCGCCCGCTTCCTGAGCCCGGGGTCTGGAGGGCCTCGCCCCACCATCCTAGGACCTGCATGTTTTGCGTGTGTTCGTGTTTTCCCCCTTCCCGGGGATTTTATCCTTGTCTTGTCAGAGGATGGATAAACTGTTGATGGACTCCTGGACTGTGCCCTGACCTGCCTTCAGACCTGCTCAGATTTGGATGCCGTTCTTGTCTCCCCCGCTCACTGTCACACGGACTGGCACTGTTATTTGGTGCACTATTAAACCCCTGTGTGTTTTCCCATACCACGCCTCCTGTTTTCTCCAGCTCTTACCGCATCACATAGGGTCTACTACAAGACCTGACACGGATCTCAGTCCGTGTCCGTAACACAATTATATTAAGTGGATTTGTTGTTCTCAGTGTAAACGACAGTATTTGCATCATTTTTATGCTGACATAAAAAAGAAGAAACCCAGTATTGTTGGAGAAGCATTTTGGAGTTTATAAAAGAATAAAACATGATGAAATTATTAAAATATTAGTATATTAGATTTCACATAAAAAACAGTAATGCTTTTAATTATGTTTCCACTCTGGACATGCACCATTAGGCTTCCCTAAATTCCTTCCTTAATTCAATTGGTGCAACAATTTCTCACTTCTCCACCTGATCTGCTGTGCAGTGGGGCTGCTGGTATAGTCTGGCTGTCATGCGTCTCTCAGGTGGAGCTGCACTTCAATGATGGGAAACGCTCCCATACAGTAAGTGAAACTCTTTTGAATCCTTTGGGATGAAAAACACAAGCAAATGCAAGGAATTATTAGTATTGTTATAAAGTGTAATAGTCACACCAGTAGAAGGACTGTGAAATAGTCACACCAGTAGAAGGATATGGCATACTACCAGGTACAGCTTTAAAGATTGGTGGCTGTGTGTTTTCAGCAAAGGGACTTGACAGCTGGTACTTTTCTGCAGAAAGCAATTACAAACTATTACACACCGCAGAATGCATCACAAATGTCATTGTATTTAACTATCACAAGACTGTGTAGAGTTGCATAATTTAATTTACAACAAGCTCATTTCAAATCCCCCCCAAACGCACATAAATATTTCAAATAAAGGTTAGCAGACTTTGGAAATGATGAATAGAGATTGGATAACCTATATATCCATCTGAACGTCTTCACTTAAATTGCAGGTAACTATAGACATATCTTTTCTTAGCCTTTTTTAAAAGATGTGCACTTCATGTAAGCATGGTTTTAAATTTATGCATTAAATACTTGACTAATTGAACAATGACTATGCTTGCTCCACTGACAGATGTGTCTCAGTGTCACTCCAGGGTCTCCCCTGCAGAGATGAAGCTGGATGCTGAGGACTTTCTGGAGATTAATAATCATAATGCATTATTAATAAGGCATCAGCGTTATGTTGTAATTGCAGTAGTGGTAAAAGATTAAAGTATGATGGCAGAGCAACATTTGTAGGCGATAACATACAGCTCATACTAAAATGGAAAGCAGAAAGGAAATCAGGTTAAGTCAGGTGCAACTTGGAGGTGGGGATGAGATGCACAGTACACTAGCAGTTTACGCAGTCAGCATACTACCCCCCCTGCCTGTAGCAAAACATCTTAGTCTACACTTCAGCCTTTTCACTAACTGGACAACCAAAACTAACAGGTGAATGAGAGATTGCCAAAGAATCGTAGAACCATCCCATCAGATATGGTTACAGTATGTTTAATTGGTACTGTAGGTAAATGGAATTGGGCTTGGAAGTCATGCAAGAAAGATATTAGCAATACAAATAACAACTAAATATAGACAGTCCAATAAGAAAAAACACTCCCTAGTGCTAGATAGACAGACAACAAAGGAAAATATGGGGTTTTCACACAATACATATGAACAATTGCAATTACTAACATAGTGGAGCATTTTGCATAGCCTCCATGATCTTAGACTGTGCAGTTGCCCTCTGAGCTTCTCCCTCGCAGCTTCTACCCACCCCCCCGCCCCGCCCCGCCCCTGCACCCTCTCTGAAGGGGACATCTAGCTTTCCAGTCTTTACACTGCATGGCAAGCTACAGGAAGCTGTTCTCCCCTTTTCAATTCAATTCAATTCAAGGTGCTTTATTGGTATGACCAATTAGTAAATCAGTGTTGCCAAAGCAAAACAAATACAATTAACATAAAATCTACAGACATTTAGACATTTACAATAAAGACACAATCAGAAGATATTTACATATAGACATATGGAGCATTACTGGGAGACAGGCTCACTGTTCCTCAGGCTGTTTCCACTGTCCCTTCCTCCTTCTCCCCCCAAGTGAACAGGACACTCCTGTAACCTAAACGCCCTGTCTTGTGAAGCTGCAAACCTGCCTCCTGTCTAGTCTGTGTCACCATCCTCCATCAGACCGGGTTTGGGGCCATTTCACCACAATATTATTAACATATACTGTAAATAATGTAATTAATAAAGGAGAACTGGGAAGTAATGCTAATTAATAGCAATGGGAATCTATGACATAAGATCTGTTTCTTCCCTGAAATAATCATCTCAAAATGTCCTCAGATGAGGCTAATACAGCTCTTGTGGCTCTTAGCAGGGTAAAGAAGATAACAGACTGCCGTTTCTGTACATCCATGCAGAATCTTACTAAACTTTTAATAGCCATGACTGAAGCATAATGAAATGAAGAGGAGTGCATGATAATGAAATTTATAATTATAGAGAGTAGTTTAATGTTTTCACTTTCACTTCAGTCCAAAGGCTTATTACTGTAAGAGCTTATTTCAAAATGGCTAAATATGCCATTGAACTATGATATCTTTTGCTCTCATCTAAAAGGCCTTTGATCTTTGGATATGGGGAATATGCTCTGTTTCTGTGATTTTCAGTAAAGGAAAAGGATTTTGCAACAGTCCAATTAGAATGATTGAAATGCCTGTAGTGTCAGAAGCACTGAATGGAACCATATCTGTAAGGCAAGCTTCAGTAGCTGGTTTTCAAGAAACTAGCTTTTCCATATTATACAACAGACCAATGAAGTTATTTCATGGTTCATGAAATATATGGACTCAGGTTTGTATGAACTATACAGTAAAAAAGAGATGAACCATATACTGCTGTGCAAAAGCATTATCTGCTCAAGACAAGGGGTCTGCAGTCTTGAGGTCACCTAAAAATCAAGTGATCTGTTCAAATAACAGAACCCATAGGGAACCATAGGGACAGAGAGATTATATATAAATTATTAAGATTCTTAACACAATTTATTCAATTAATTGTTCACACAGAAGTCACTCTAGGCATTTGTTCCAAAACTCTGTTTGGTTGGGACCTACTGTATACAATCTGTTGGAGTGGGGCTTTCCAGGATCAAGGTTGGAGACCTCTGCATTAGACACAGCCAGGAGAAACAACAAGTAAATGTTAGAAGTTTCAATAAATTAGTCACTCGTATTTTTCTACTACAATAATAACTTTGTTCGTTATGTAGTAACAGAGAAATAAGTTCTGGGACCCGAGATGAAGTTTAAACAACTGAGTTTATTGCATGCAAAGAACAATAAGACCAAAGTATTGTTCAAAATATAGGTACAAAACTTCCAGTTTATATAGCAAATTTTAGCCGCTTCTGACGCAAATTGTTACCATTTGTTACCATGGTAATGGGGGGGGGGGGCACCTGTGTTTGGACATTCCCAAGACCTTGAACACTTTTAATGGTCAGTTTTATCTTTCCTTAGTTAGGGGGTCTCTATCTTGCACTTAGAATTTCATATCAATTAACTCCCATCCCTGCCATGACTCAAAGATGCCTAAGCATGGAATGTCTTGTGCCGCAAGAAGTCTTTGTGCAGAAAGAAATTGGTTAACCCCTTTTTCACATCTTATATCTTTCTTCAGTTAGATCAAAGAAACCAAACTTGTGATTTAGCAATCTTTCAAACTTTAATCACAAGTACAGTAGGTGAAGTTAACATTACATTATCAATGAAATGTACTGAAATTAACTCAATGTGTACCTTATTATAAATATTATTTGTTTCTCTTTAAAACCTCCATGAATCTAAAACGCCATTTTTTTGTAACAGACATCAGGATTAACTGTTGGCTCACATCAAAATGGCTAACATTTTAATAGAAGTAACTTTGAAACACCATGGAATTGCATTTGTGTAGAAAGAAATAAAAAAAACACTAAGTGAAAACTGAAAAGGTGTCCAAGACAGACTTTTACACAAGAGTTTATATCAAATGTTTTTTGACAGCTTTTTCCTCCACAAAATTGTGTTGAACATACGAGTGAGACACATTTATATGTTTTTGTTTTGATTGTATGCACTCTAATCATGGTTAGACAGAATTTGGAAGTACAGTACATACTGTATTTGAGAAGATACTTGATATTCTGTGTAGGTACATCACTTTCACTTCACACCCCATATCATAACCAGCAGTTCTTGACAAAAAAACCTGCAAACTGGAAAAACGTTCCATCCTCAAGTGTGCATAAATTGGAGCTGTAAGAGGCTTTAGACTACAGAGTTTTAAAGAAGCTTTAATAACATACAATGTTCAAACAGGATCTTCCATCAGGTATGCATTCCATATGATATTTTATGATCACAAAGTGAACATTTTATAGTACTTTTCAGACAGTGGAGGAAAGCTTTTGTGCTCCCTGTCTCTGTGGCTGCATTCCAGATGACATTTTTAATTGTATTGTATAGTGCTTAAGACACTATGCAAAATTAAACAGATACTGCGTTGGTCTCATTTATCACTCAACAGATGTCAGCTGCCTTTATTTGCAATAATGCAGAGTTTTGAAATGGTTTTATTTCTCTTTTTTCCTGTCTCAGTCAAAGCCTTCATGCTGAAGCATTTTGAGAGGTACCATGTGTATTACACAGGCTGACAGGAGGTTACTTCTATAGCCTCAGGATCTTGTGGCGGTATCAGCTGCTTTCCTGGATCATACAGTACAAACATCTTTACCTGATAATCAGCCACAATGTCTCAGAGCTCATTAACTCCAGGTTATGTCTGGACATCCTCCACCACAGTAAACAGCAAGGTGATTTTGTAGGGCAACACACTTCCTGTGAGCATTGCAGTCTCTGAGGCCAACTGATGAATATCTAACCCTTATCAAGAAAAGCATCCCTTGACAGTAACTTATATTTTATTCTTTTGGAGAATTTTGCTGTTAAGGCAAGAATGAGGAAAAAAACTATTTTTATAAGGTACGATGCAGCCCCACATAGGGGCTTAATTTCCTGTGCACATCTGCAGTGCCAGCTAGCAGCTGCGATGTTGATTTTGAGACAGGTATTAAAGTTTCGTCCAAAACCTGTTATGTTTTGTGACATATTAGTCAGAAACGAGTTATCCCAGAGGGTTTGAAAATGAGTCTATAACACTGTTTCATCATGAGCTCATGCAAGTGCACCAACTGTCTGTAGTAAGACCACACAACAGTTTATAGATGACTAGCCTTGTGCACTACTGAGGTGCATAGCTACAGTAGATGGGAGTTCTGTGTGCTTGGGCTCGTTCAACAATTGTTGAAATTCATCACCAGCTCACACACCTCATTGTACAAAGAACAAGGCACGGGTGTGAATCCTTTAATAATGTTAGGGTGGAAGTTCAAGGAGAGAACATTCATATTGACAGAATGAAATATGACAGTCGTAATACACACTAATGCTGCTAGTACTAGAGCACAACAAAGACATGCCATCCTTTTGCTGTTGTCATTGCCATTATCTAATACAGGGTTACAGAATCCCATCAAGCAACAAGCACAAGGCAGGCTACACCCTGGAAGAGACGCCAGTCCATAGCAGGGCAGACACAGAAATACAGGTACACACTCACACACAGCCACACTCACAACAGGAACAATTTTCCCGGAAGCCAATTATCCTGCCTGGGTACCTGGCAGAAACTCAAGCAATCATAGAGAAAACATACAAACGTCATGCAGATAGCAGCCCAGGACCTACAGTAAGTGCTGTGAGGCAGCAATGCTAATCATCCACCATGCACCTCTAACAAAGACATTGCTAGAATTCGACTTCCTGCCGACACACTGTTTTCCTAACTGAACTTGCAAACCATTCACTTTAATCCTCTAACAGCTAAGGTTTAAAAGAGGAAAAAAGGTTGCCCAAATTCGCTTGTAGCAGTTTTACAGAGAAGCAATTTGATTTTAATACTAAACCTTTTGGTATTTACTTTGCTCTTGCTTTTAAATGTCCAACAGGGTGAATAAAAATATGGCAAATGAAAATCGAAATGTTGGTATTTTACTTCTTCAGTAGAATCTCTGTTTGACATAGTATGTATGTGTTGTCATGATAAGACAACCTGGTGACATTTACAAATGCTTTACTTTGATTTTTTTCTATTATTTTGTAATTGGATTTCCTGCAGTCTGTCCTGTGTTGGGAGATTATTTATACCAATTATGAAGCTTATCAGTCTGGGATTTGCAGTCAGTTAAATTTGTGCATTTGTGAAAAAGCTTAATATCATCCTAATGTAATATATTGCAATCTCTAAATGCATCTTCCTCATGTTTTTAAAGGAGAGGAGCAGCATATCTTATTGTTCTTTATGTGGTGTACAATTTATGTATAAGAAAAGTGTATAAGCCAGGGTGGAGTTTGTGTATTTGCACATTCTAACATTTCTTTTAACCTGGTATAATTAATCAATATGGTGTATAGAGTTTCTGCAATAAGTACCTGAATAAGAAAAATGCAGAATGAAGAAGACAATACTTGCTTTATTGGATATTATCTATTAAAGGCTGACAAGGCAACATGAAAAATTCCCCTTAATATAGGCCCTCAACATATTATGATCTGCAAAACGTCAGGGGGAACAGAGCAGGTGTATTAAATCTTACAGTTATACTGTACATGTACAGTATATGGCATGCGATCCTAACAACTTTAAAACAAAAGGAAAAAGACAATATAGCACAACTGTTTTTGAGTCAGAAGAACAAGAAAAGATCAGACTTCTTCCCAATCTCACTTCTTCAGGTTCAATCTGAAACTTTGGAGAGACACATTTTGTTGGAATATTATTTAGGACAGGGAAAAAACAAGGCTGAATAAAAATCTGAAAATAGCTAAGACTTCCAGTGACTGAATATAATCTGAAAATGTTAAATAAAGCACAGGAATAAGCAGATAACATAAGGCATGCCCCTTTATTTTTTAAGGCTTGACATTTTACCCCTATTTTACCGTTTTAACACTGTGTATAAAACTTCTATGAGGAGTACTGTCAGCTGTTAGTTATCTGTATAAAATCATCACTGAAAAAGGTCTTTTCAAAAACAGTACTACCTTCTTCCAGTAATGTGAAATTTTGAAGTGTCTAAGCTAAAGCCTGTAAAAGCGACTTTCTTCAACATGGGAGAAAGAAAGTTAAAGTTAAGTTTTACAGTTTAGGTATTGCTCCTACCTGCACTGTGCTATTTTTTCTTTGGATAAGAACATCTACTAAAATAATAATATTAATAATAATAGCATTTTTAACAGACAAGTTGACAAAATTAAAAGGCTACAATGTATATTTTATTGCTTTGCTCTGTCGATGAATGCATTTCTTTTGACACTTAGGTTAACACTCACAGTCTTTTCTTCTCACTTCTAAACCATGTTTATCACAATCTTTTTGTAAAATTATGGAAGGGAACACGATTTAGCAGGGATCCTGCTAAAGAAGCTTAAAAAGTCTTTAATTTAATTAACAGTAAATGTAACTTAGTGCAGTAACATCTTCAGCTGGAAAGTTCTAAATGTTGAAAAAAATGTTAAGTAGCTTATGTAAATATAAACATTTAATTTACAGTAAGTAGTGCTTTGCTGCATTGTCAAGAAACAGCACATGCTGAACCAAACTGCTGCCATTTTCAGTGAGAATTTGTGCACATAAATTGCAAAAGAGAATTAAAAAAGACTCTGCTCAAGTGATCACTATCCAAATGTTCAGGCAACAACATGAACATGCCTTGAAAATCTGAGCCTACAGTATCTTCCAAACAGGAACACTATTTTAATTTTTTTATGCATCAGTCAATTCAATCCTAAGAGCAAAGTAAATGAATGTCATCAACACAGAGCTGACATCCTGTTTCCCATCACACATTGTTTTGTGCATATCAGCTATTATAGGATTTAAATGGTGAAACTGATGGTGAAACTCAAAATTGGGGATGGCCATTTTCATCAGATATACCAGTTCACCTGCTTGGCTCTTTGTCTGATCTGTCATATTTCAAGCTTCTTACTCTTGCAGAGGGAGTGACATTTAATGAATCAGTCCAAATGTGTCCAAATGTTTATTCATAAATACCACACCTTTCCTAAAAGGGGCTACATTGAATTATTGCATTAGATTTATTTTTAAACATAAAAAGTGCTAAAAAATTACATTCCGATTTCTATCCAGCTACTGAAATAAGATATTGAAACACTGCAAAGGACAGAGAAAATAAAGAAACAGTTTAAAGAATTAAAGAAAATGCTATGCTACAGTTCATAATACACTTTTAATTCCAGAAATGTTGGACAGATGGATGACATCTGACAGAAGGAAGCAGTGCTTTTCACAGAGAAACTATGGTCATCATTTCCCCCTGGAACTTTGCGGAAGTTCTTATAATTATTAGAAAGCTTAGTATCAAAAAGTGCTAACCTGCTCTTTTTACTTACTTAGTCATTTTTAAAATCAATGCATGCAGTGGGTCATTTATCTTCAGCTATCAAACAGAATTACACTTGGAAAAATGAGATGTCAATTGGTTAAAGTCCCGTCAATGCAGTGTAAGAAAAAACCCTGATGGCAAACACATTACAGAGAATGGAAAAGGCAATTAAAATAAAAAAGGAAAATATATCCGGGCTATTTAACCTCATCTCATGCTCATCTTTCTGGGTCATCTCGTGCACTTGTTTGATATGCTCCTCAGAGAAAGTCTATTACCACATTCAGCATAATTACTCAAATTCCTCATTGTGCCATCAGAGGTACAAGGGTTTGGCGACATTCCTGAATCTGCTTAGCCAGCTGTGAATGCCTGATACAGCGAGAAGCAGCTTTGGTGGGAAGAAGGCGAAAGAAAAAAAGGAAGGAAGAAATCTGTGTTCATGTTTCAGCAAGAAATCTTGCTGTTGTGGGGAAAAAAAGGAATTAAATGACAAAAAGACCAAAGGGAAATGCCCTTTACAATGGCAGGCTGAGTGCTGTGAAAAATGAATTTCCAGGATGGAAGAATGAGAATGAGAATGGCACATGAACACAAGGTAATCTGGGAGATGCTGGGCTGTAGCAGCATCTCTGAGTTTTAATGAACTCTTACAGAAATAGGTCACAGTAACTGACCTAATAACTACTATTTGCTGTTGTAGTTGAGATTATTTTGTTTTTAAACTAAATTAGGCTCACAGTGGTGCAAGTGTGCCACTACATATCATTGGTCTTTCTCAAGGATTATGAATAAATTATTCTAGAAACTTTTCTTCCAGTAACATGGAAAGGTTTCCAGTATTTGAAGAGCTTACTATTCTGATTTATACTATTCAGTATGGTGACCTTTTGATTAGGTGATACAGCCTGATTTTCTAGTCTTAAATTGGAAGAACACTGTCTTGTTAATTTGTTTCTCATAGAAATGTGTTTTGCTACTGTAAGAGGGTGGTAGGTGGAGACAATATGGCAGTTCTTCACTGCATTACCCAGAAAGCATTGAGGGCTGCTCTGCTGTCCTAGGTCACCTGACTAATTGGTTGATGACAATTGGTTAAGTGACAATCAAAAACCAGGAAAAAGCTCCTTGGTTACCTGTATTGTTATCTTTCTGCTGTCTGAAGAAAGAGGGCAAATCTTTTTTAGTGCATGGTTCTAGGAAGAAGGAGATGAGTTAACAAACAACAAATACGTGGATTTGTCCTTGGGTATTTTTGGAAGCTTCAAAAAGAGACTGGCATTTGAAAGCCGGTAAACAGCTTAGCTGCCCAGTGTGTTTACAGAGAGGGTTTTACAGTGAAGAACCACATTTTTTTTTGCTTGAAGAAGTTTTTTTTTATTTGATAGCATGATAATAACAATAATAATAATAATAATAATAATAATAATAATAATAATTGCTTATACTTATATAGCGCTTTTCTGGACACTCCACTCAAAGCACTTTACAGGTAATGGGGATCCCCTCCACCACCAGCAATGTGCAGCCCCACCTGGATGATGCGACGGCAGCCATAGTGCACCAGTACCCTCACCACATATCAGCTATCATTGGGGAGGAGAGCAGAGTAATGAAGCCAATTCATAGATGGGAATTATTAGCATGAGACTGCACTGTAAAAAAAGGACACTATTTTTTGCCTCACAACTGTGTTTCTGTGCGTGTCCTGCCTTGAATTGTCTAAGTAAATATGAGCATCTCACCACCACCTACTTGGATCTTAATGCTAATTTTCTCAATTAAATATTGATGGATTACATTAATTTGCTCAAATTTGTCAGAACCTAAAAAACATATGTTCTGTCCAAACACGTTTCCCTTTTCACATGTTTTCTGCTGTCTGTGTGTACTCCATCTTAAATGATGTATATTCTTAGCCCTTTTTGCATTGCCAGGAAGTCCCAGCCTCCTGCTAATGCACTTTTTGCTTTAATCCCTGCCTTGAAAATCTGACATTTCCACACTAGCAGAGAGGTTTCATTATGAGTGTGATTCTGACAGAATGTAATGCAGTTTGAAAGGCAATGCAGTGTTTCCAAATGAAGAGGTACCTGTAAACCTTTCCATTTTTTAAAATTACATGCCAGAGCCAAAGTACTGATGGCAAGTCAAGCATTTCTTCAGGAGGCTCGCAAGACTATCAAATCACACACACACAGTCCACAGCCAAGCATAGAAGCTCAAAAGGCCAGAGTTTCTCCCTGTTTCAATGTTGTGAAGTGGACAGAGAGTACTTCAATGTACTATCAATGTCAAAATGATTGCGTTATATTTCCTATGTCCTTCCAAACTTCCATATTGGTAATACTGTACATGAACACAGAGAAAATAGGCCATGCAAATAATGATCCATTGTCTAACTGTCCTTGATTATGTTTTTTTATTTTCTGAGAGTGTAAAAAAGTATTTTTTAATACATAGTGAATTAAGTCATAAACCCTGTGAAATGTGTGTCACAGGGAATAATATACAATATACAGTATGTAAAGCCTTGCAAAAATCATCTGCATATTGGGTGACCAGTAGCTAATCAACTGTCTTAAATTAGCCAGATCTGAGGAATAATTAGAAAGTAATTATTTATTAGCAGAATGTTAAATATTAATTATTAATATACTAATCATTGGGCATTCATCAAACCATATGCAGATAATAAAGGGGAAAATGTCTGAAAAATGATTAAATCATATGATACTTAAGTACAACTTAACAAAGGTTTATATGTCAAAAACATAATAAAGGACCTCTGAGAAATAAAATAACTTTTTCAGTGTTAATATTTCCAGAAACAAAAAACACACTTCTATGAATTCTACAGACATATACAATTTGTTTTTTTGTTCAGCATCTGAATTGTACGACTGTTCTACTATGGCTTGATGCATATTTACAAACTCCCCAGCTTTAACTATTTGAACCAAGTTTATACTAATGTTAAGACTGAACTGGTCTGTGTTCCTTACTATCTAGTTGAGCAAAATACAATTTTTAACTAATTTTAAAAAAAATTAATTATTTTACTGTCAAATATTTAGAAGAGATTTCTTTATTTCCTAGAATATCCATCAGTTTTTATGTTATTAAAAAGCACTCTGTCAATAACTGTACAATAAATGCCACAATACATATCATGATGTATGTGGTGATTTAATCATGAGATGTGTAATTTCCGAAGCTATGTGGAATTGGGTGGTTCACTTGATTAGATCGTACATGCCTGGAGAGTTAAATGCTGGAAACAGATAGATTATGAAATCTGATTTGACGGCACGATTAAACACCAAAATTTCATTTGAGAGGAGGCTGTGTAAATTCCTGGGTCTACAAGCCAAAAAAAAACATATAATTAACAAGAAATCACTGTTCTTGAGTTATTATTTATTTAACAACCTCTCTATCTTTAAGAACATTTTTGAAAGCCTTCTTCAGAAAGGCTTTTACTTAATGGGTTCAGTGTCTGCCCCCTTACATCTTCTTCTGCATTCTAAACCCTTGGTTTTATTGTGCTCATTTTATTACCTCCTCTCCTTGTTAACTTCTTTCTTACTGTAAAGCACTGCTAATGGGCCCGTATAAATTATTATTACTATTATTATTATTTGCTGTGCTCCAATCTGACAGGGATCACTGTATCTGGTCAACTATGTGTGATATTCCAACAATGAGGTCATCAGATTTGGAGGCTGAGCAATCTCCTACGCACAGCATCTATGGCTCCTTATACAAATTGAGTGCATTGCCCCACTAGAAGTATCTATTGCATACTGCTATTTACAGCAGCAGCCCTTTGAAAATTCCACTGTCTTCAAAATAAGTTTATAATGCAATTTCAGTTTTTAGGTGGGCTATGAACACAACAAAATTATGTTCATTTTGTTGCCCTAAAAGAAACATGTATTCTCATATAAGCCTCGGGTACCAATGAGAGTCCTCTTTATCAAAATAGCAGAGTGAATACAAGGAATGTGCATATTTAACATGTATTCAAACATTCTAAATTTGACAATGGAGCTTGACCTTTTAACACCCACTGTGTCAGAATGTTTCATCTGCGTTTCCTTAAGCCACAGTGTATGATCTTCTTACCATATAGTATTAAACATAAGGATTTTTGCTCCTTGTTCCAAGCTGAATTTGTATTATATCACTAGACACATCTCTAAGAAACAGCAAGGTAAGATTATATACTGTAGCGTGTCCTATGCAGCATTGAAAATTGAGCCTGTAGATGACAGCTTTTTTAATGAAAAACTAAATAATGATATTCTTGCAAGACATTATTGATTTTTACAAGATAATTATCACGATTTGAAAGGGAAAAAATAAAGATGCATCAGACACAGCACTGAAGAAGTAATGTGACTAGGTCTCTTCACAGACCCACCACAGCACTGAAAATTAAATCTCAACAAAATGCACACACTATACACAGAGTAAATGCAAATGTACTGTACGAACAACACAAAATACACAATATACCTACAAATACAGTACATAAAAAATGTTAAACCCCATGTTACATCCTACTGCAGGATGAAGGTCTCCTCAAAACATGACAATGCCTGACCAATCAGGCTGCTAAGCTGGTTTCAGTGAGACTAATATTGCATGCCATACCAGTGTATTATACAGTAAATATTCAGAAAAACAAAATCTTTTTTGACACAGGTGGGTGCCACACTTCAGTGGGTACCCTTCTTACCGTATGTACTTTATATAAAGAACCTTGGTATCCTATAGGATTGAAAACATTATTTTAAGGGCAAGAAATAGTTATTGTTATTACTTGAGTTGTTCTCCTTGAAGTAATTCAAGAAACCATGTGACCTACAGAATTGCTCTTTGGTTACCGATGGCCCTCTGTGTAAATAGAAAAGATTTCTTCCTTCTACTGTATTTTCATTTTCCTTGCCGCTTTTGTAAAATATTGTGTTGAGAGAGCAGGATTGGATGGAAATGTACTATTAGCATTGCTAATGAGAGGTGGGACGCATCATGTGCCGCAGTCTGAGTGCTATTCCACTACTTCTGTCCTGATGCTCACTAAAGCATTTGCCATGTTTACAGCTCAATTGAAACTGCACAATACACAGACCACCTTATGTACAGTACCTTATTATCTCTCTCTTATGCTTTAATTCAGAACTGTGTTAAGCTCATGTGCCAGTCATCTGCTTTTTGAGTTTCTGCTGCACATTTTGTAAAGATAGAGAAATGTTTGCCCTGTTAAGTCAGAGACAGTGGTCCAGTTAACCAGGCCAGCATGTCTTTAGAAGGAGAGAAGAAACTGAAGCACCCAGGGAAACTCCATGTAAGCATGAGTAGAACATGCAAGCCAGTCTCCATACAGAAGGTGCTCCAGGCCAGACCTGAACACAAAACTGAAAATTTGCAAGTGGCACTAACTGCCATGTAGCCCAGCATAACAATATATTGCTTTGCACTCATAAAAATTCAGATTTTACAGTATACTTCCATTTATTTGGAGCTGATAACCACATGTCTAACTTGAGTGAAACTCTTCATGACTGTTCAGGTCATGCTTTGTGTAACTCAATTGGCATTGACACAAACACGATGTCCCTTGCTGGGAGAACTGAGCCCACAGTAGTAGGAGACAATACATCTTTAACAGTGTCAAAATAACCCTCACACCTGTGTGAAAGCGACACAGACATTGATGGAAAGGCAGGGCTCCACTCAACAGTGGATTAATAAAATCTGAAGATGAGATGTAATCAGACGGACAGATAATGTAAATACAAGGATGGGCAGATAGAAAGGATTGGAATTGTGTGGTGATTCTTCAGTGTTTTTTAATCAATATTTATTGATATATGCACTGTACAATGCAACCACGTTAGTTATTCACTCTTGTAGGTTTTGGAATATGATTAATACTGATTTGTAAAGATGTGAATTTAATGGAAAATCAAATTCTTTTAAGATGCAAGGACAGAATTTTGATATTCGATGTGAGCTCTCAGTTTTGTACTGCACTGCATTCGTTCTAAATCCAGTTCAGTGTTGTGATGCACTAGCTCCTAGCTATGCTTAATGAAGACAGTAATCTGCTTAGGCTTCTTGGTGCATCAAAGCTCAGTGCCCCGAGACATACTGAACCTTCCCAAGAAATATTTTTGATATGACCTTTAATGTTACACATATCTGAAAATTACTTTGCTCTAAAATTTCATAGGAAAACTGAAATCGCAGCACTAATAAATACATTTGAATTGGATCCTGGGTGCTTCTGGCATTTTGTACAACCAAAGACATACAGTATGAGCTAATGTAGCCCTAACTATAGAAAACAAAGATCCTATTGTTAAAGCATTTCTAGACAAAATGACTATTATTTCAGATATAATTTGAGAAGGGCAGCACTGTGGTACAGTGGTTAGCAGTGCCAGGGCTCTGGGTTCAATTCCAGACCTGGGGTGCCACCTGCCTGGAGTTTGTATGCTCTTCTTGTATGTGTTTGTATGAGTTCCCTCCAGGTGCTCTGGTTTCCTCCCACAGTTCAAAAATATACTGTTAGGTTAACTGGCTTCTGGAAAAACTGGGGCTGGTGTGAGTGTGTACAGTGTGTCTCTGCCCTGCCATGGACTGGCATCCCATCCAGGGTGTACCCTGCCTTGTGCCCGTTGCTTGCTGGGATAGGCTCCAGAATTGGAAGAAGGGATTAGAAAATGGATGTATGGAAATATTTGGGGATACAGTCTTTGAAAATATTCAGAATTCTAAAGCAAACCTTCAAGTCTTCACATAATCTGAAATACACCTAAAAACATAAGTAAACCGCAATTCTTTCATTCATTAGTTATCTGTTATGGAACTCATATGATCAATACAGGATCTAAACACTCTCTGGCAGGTTATGCATTTTCTGTCTTGGGAAATATCTGATCATATACTGCACATTCCAGTCATGGTGAGATCTCTTCAGCATAGTCAGGAGCCAAATCAATTACGTCCTTAGAGCTGAGCAGCAGTATTTGGAATTGTATTCTGAAATCCACAAGAGGAAAGAGGCTAAAACACATAGGAGATGCTCTGGTGTTTTCATTAGAGCTAATATCTAAGTAATTGAACAGGTCACCTCACAACTGTCTGACAAGAGATACTATTGGATATTCAATGTGCTGAATGTTGTTACTGTATGATCAGCAGACATGAAAGTCATATTTTTCATTAAGCTGCAAATCTCTAAGTGATTTGTGAATTTAATCTCAGCAATTAGCACCTTTAATGACTGTTATCTCTAAGATACATTTTGTGGATGTGTAGATATTTCTGGAGTACACATCGGCCCTGTAAACAGAGGTCAATCACCCATGGTTTCTCTTTGGTAGCTAAACTTTAACTATGCCTCAACAGATGTTAGCAAACATTAATTCTGCACTGTTTTTCAGTAAATAGTTGCTAAGTCATTTTAATTACCTAACTGAAATCTGTGCTTAATTTGTATGTTTGTTTCCCTTTTATTTGCTTAGTCCTTCTATTGAAACTGTCTGTATGTGCATTATGCTCTTCAATTACATTTTAGGAGCAAAGATAAGCTTAATTTATTCATGATTCCCCTACATTTGCTCTGCTTCTTTTATCTTTTCATTATCACACAGAGCCACTCTCAAATATTAATTTATTTTGTTGCTCACGTCTGCTGTCTTTTTTATAAGTGCTGCTTTTCAGATTATTAATGTTTTTTAAATTACATTTCTCCTTTGTTTTTTGCAGCACAAGGAATGGCACGGAGCTAAATGAAAAGCACACACTGGACAATAAATAATGATTTTTTTAATCAGCGCTATTTTGAAAGGCTCGTACCTAGGTGACTTGTGCAAATCTTTTTTTTTTCTTTTTGCAGAACAAAGCTGGGAATTTACAAATCTTCCCCATACAAATTCTTTCCAAGCACATTTTTAGTTCCACGAAGAGCTCATGTGACTCTTCACCTTGAGATGTTCATGTACTGTAAGACATTTTGGGCTTTTGCCTTGTTCTGCAGCAGACTTTCTAACACTTCTGTTGACATTGAGGGATGATTCAGAGAGCTATTCAATTGTAAATAAACAGTATGTTTGTCATGCCAATTCCCCAATTACAGAGCTTGCAATTCCCCTGTCTGTCTTTTTTCCATTTTTCCGAGGTGGAGCTAAGGTACCACCCAGAAGCTGCATGCAGAAATAAACCTGCCAGCTCCTCATTTCCACCTTCCTCAGTCCATCATGCATTTCATTTAAAGACTTCATCCCCCATTTTTAATTATGCAGTGCAGAACATCACTACATTTTCCAAAATTTGTCATTTTCTTACCTTTGATAAATACTTTAGGTTTGCCATTTTTTGGTCATATTTAAGGTACAGTACAGTACAGTTTACATACAGTAATATGTTTATGTTCCTAAATCAATGTCGTTTGTGACCTTCAGATGCGTTATGCTCCTCTTCTTTTTATGCTCAGCTACTAAAATTTCCCTTTAGTGGTAGAATTTATAAATATTCAATACTAAGCAGATTAAAATGTGCACAGTAAAGAGATTAAATGATTAAATCTTTTCACTACCGACCAATGCACCACGAGTGCCCCTGTCAATCATTTTGGCCAGCCAATCACATACCACGGTACACTGCGGTGGCTTGTGGGTAGTTGCGTCCGGTACGGGTTTGTACCGTGCATTTTGAATGGCTGCATCTGTAACTTCAATGTCAGAATTTTTAGGATTTGTAACACCATGACTAGTTGAAGCTGACAGCTATGGTAACTGACAGACAGGAATCCAATTACAGTGACTCGGAGGCAAGAATTGTGGAAACTGCTGACTTGCTGGTGCTGGTTGTCAGGGTTGCAGGCAGGTTTCAGGTTCCAAGTTTCAAGTTTCAGAATTAGGGGGTTTTTAAGGTTTTCAGGCTGACATGACTCTCAGAACAGAGTGGGGTGCAGCACTTTGGGTGGTGAGGTGGCTCTGTGGCTAAGGATCTGCACCTGTACCTGGAAGGATGCCAGTTCGTATCCTGCGGCAGGCAGAGAAAACCTAGTCTGTTGGGCACCTGAGTAAGGCCCTTCACCCCAACTGATCCAGGTGTGCCACATAAATGGCTGACCCTTTGCTCTGACCCCAAGCTTTTCTCCCTGTCTGTGTGTCTCATGGAGAGCAAGTTGGGGTCTGTGAAAAGACAAATTCCCAATACAAGAAATTGTATATGGCCAATAAAGTGATCTCTCTCTTAATCTCTTACTTCCTAAGGAATCTCAATGTCAGAGCACTGATTCAGTGGTGTAACAGGTTTTAAATAGGAAGAAATCAACTGGATGATTAATTGGATGATGGACTGGATGATTGATAGAGGGGAACACTGACAGATAGCCAGAGTGTGATGTGATGCCCCCAGGACAAACAGGATCACTAATGGGAATGTTATGAGGCAACTGTGGCCCGCCTGGGCAAGACATGCTACAATTACAATGTTATGCTGCCATTCACAAATTGCTTTAGGTCTTAGTGCTACTACTTCCCCCCAGGTCATGCTCATTCCAATTCTTTAGAACAGTGTTGCTCCATGGACATGTGATTCTGAATAACCTGTAGTAGAATAGTGAAAACATTATTTTTAAGGAAGCTTATGAAGTGTGTCACAAAGGCACTACAGAAACCTAGTAATTTGAAACAAAATATAAGTAGAAGAAAAAGATCAATGCCCACCACCCTGGTGAGTAGCAAATCATTTATGCTAGTACTCACTGCAGGACTTAATTTGCATTAAAGCATGCCATGACCAACTTTTATAAATGGGTTACAAAACAAGTAAATTACTTATCGGAGAGCTATACAGTCATAAACTAATACTCATGTACATTAGAACCCATTAATGTTCAACCTAAGATATTACCATTATCTCCTTAAAATGCACAACTCTTGATCATCTCCCAGTGGGAGGCAGTTTAATATGTTTTATAAATGGCTTTCCTGTATGGCAAAGTGCGAGAGCGTTTTCATACAGAGTTCTAGTTGTAATATATATTGCGATTAATGGAATTTCAAAACAGCATGCTGTACATAATCGAGATGAAGCCTTATAATCTTAGACATTTTAATTTTATACATTGGAAGAATTATATTTATATAGCTTCCACTCAAAATTCTACACTGCTCAAAGCATTTAAAAGTGGTCCTTATCATAAATTTCAACTAAGGTTCTATTCAGTTTATTAACCCCAACTTTGACGAAGAATTAAAGTGTTGCACTAATTGCCCTGACATACTGTAAGAATCGAGAAATTTAATGTGAACATTCTCTTCTCTTCCATTCCTCACAGAACTGGAATCAAAGCTCACTTTATTTCAGCGGTTCGAAGGGCTATTAAATTGATCAATGGCTCAATGGTTTCTGCATTTGCCATTGACCCTCTGGAAGGTATTTTCAGGAACAGGCATTTCCAAGAACTGCAGACCTGAAGAAGGACTCATAATCCACAAATTCCAATTAAAAATAAAATATGAGGCACTGTACTGTAGTTTGAATACAAGAAACCTAAAGAAATTCGGAGGTCAATTAGAAAAGTTTCATACAAATATTTATAGGTGTCTATATACAGTACAATGCTGTACATCATATCAGTCATGTCAAGGCTTTGATATGCTTTTTATTACTTTTTTAACTCAGCGTTTTCCCTTCTCAATGCAGAAACACAATTCTATTGCGATCATCTGGAGTTGGAGCTATTTTGTCATTTTACAAAGTACGAAAAGAAGCCTTTTTAGCTTTATGGGTGTGTAGAGAGGAGTAAAGGATGGTAATGACAAGGAACACAGGGATGTCACTGGTAAAGACTGGTAAGTTGGATTGGCAAGTTCCAAAACATGTCATGACCTGGTTGGCCTCCTTTGTTTAGATTACATCAAACTGTTGATCAAGTTTTTGAAGACACTGATGAATGCGAATCAAAGATCAACAATTAACAGTCTCTAGTATTACATAAAAGATGTTAATAAAAACACTAATGGCCTAATTATATTGCTGAAACTTAATTTATATTGTATTGTACATACTGTACTGTATATTGCAACTTATAGATGTGTCTTTGACACCTAAGACCAGCAAAACAGTATTTATACTGTATACAGTACAGTATTCTCACTCATATTGACATGTTTCCATCCATTAATAGCAATGATATACAGTAAGGGCAATAAATGTTGTTTGACTAAACAATTACATTACGACCTCTAAGTGTCTTCATTGCTCATTCTTTCTAGCAAGTGGTGGTTAAGACTTCTCATGAATAATCTAATTAAAGGTATGTCAAATGTTATTTTAGATGTCGACATAGTTGAAAAAATAATAGCATTCAGAACCTGTGGACTGAACTGCTTGTAGTAAAGTTGACGCACAGGTTATAAAGGTTGCAACAAAGCTTTAGTCACTTAATTACAAAACAATGACAAAATATCTCATTGGTGGCAAGATAAAAAGTTTGCAGTGCGATATGCAGAGTTGCAAGAGCAATTTTCTTTGTGATTGCTTTTTTTGGGGGAGCTTCAGTTCCCTGCAGGCTAGCACACTTTTACTAAAAGAAAAAAAAAACTCCTAGCTCCCTATATTGAGGTTATTGAGGATACTTTGACACTCTCCATTTTTTCGTAAGTGTTTTTGAACATTGAGCCTCTTCTTCACTGAAGCTGACGGGGAAAGAGGAAGAGAGATGTCTGTGATAGGAATGTGCTCATTACAGCCTTTAACTTTTATAGTTTTGTTTCAAGTTTATAAGCTTTACAATAATGAGTTGTGAAGTGGTGAGGGGATGGGGGTGGAGAGAACCATTATACTGATTATCTTCCTTAGATCTTTTAATCTGTCTCGGTTTATTATGTAAAACCAAACTCTTTTGATCAGTGATTCTTTGTTATAATTTTACCATTCAACTTATTAATTAAAGTGGCACCCATAAGTTGATAACAAAAATGCCGCATTTAAAGCTGTGCTACATATGGCTTTACTTTTATTTGGTCAATTTAAGTAAGCACTCTTAATAAACTGGGGCCCAGTGGAAATCTGAATATTGCTAGTTCTCTGCAGTGCTGCACCGGCACTGTGCATAATAATGGCTTCAGAGCAATTTTATGCTAATCTGTTAATTAGGCTGAGCTTTCAGGGGAAGCAGAAGGTCTCATTCATAATGAGGGTCTTGACAGTTGTTCTAATGGTTTTGTTCTACAGTGTCATCAAAAAAAACATTAGAAGGTAACTCCTGATGCAAGTAACAACTTTTTTTTGTTATCTACAGTAGTCAACTTCCTAACTTCCTTCAGAGGCAGAACATATCACATAGCATTTACTGGTGTGCTTAATTTCCTTTGTGATGTTTATATCACAAGGCTCATAAAAACAGCACAGGTTTAGATTAAAAGCTAATATGTGGTATTTGTGTTTTTCTCAAGCATTTACATAAAGAAAAGTAGTTACAAACTTGCATGGTGCAGTCTACCAACTGTGAATGCCAAAATCTGCAGTGGTATTTATAAATGGCTTAATGTTCCCTGATGTTTAACACCAGACCAAAGCAATTTTAATCTCAGTAAATTCTATCTCCTCACCCTCCTTATTATCCTTTTTATTTTTAGTTATTGGAATTTATTTCTTAAAGAAAGCACCAAGATTTGACATTTACATTATCCAGAAAAGGGCAGACTAGCTGCACTGAAGAAAAATTGGAAGTTTTCAGGACAGTGATGCAGTACAAAGTGAGACTGAATTACTGAATTTAAGAGAGAATAACCCCTGTTATATTGGGTAGGTGGCACCACACGACCCCCTCCTATTACACCCCAACTTTGCTTGAGTTTAGGAAATTATGGGTACAGAGCTGGGCACACCCACTTATCCCATACAGCAGAAGCAGAATACCAAAGTATTCCAAGAGGTGTTGCAACTTGTTTCAGACTCTTGTAATCCTTTGTGTAAAGAAGAACTGTACCTCTTGTCATGAGCTACAAAGGCACTTTCCCATTATCATGATGTCCTCTGGTGTGTGTTTCATTGTGAATTCTAAAGAAATCCATTTGGATGACTTTGACAATACCTTTGAGGCTTTTGAACACTTGAATCAGGTCACCTTATAGTCTTGTCTCTTTAAGCCTGAAAATATAGTTTTTTTAGCTTGTCAGAGTAAGACAATCCTTTCGAGCCTAAGAATGCATCTACAGTAGTCACCGTTTCCAGAGCAGGAGCCTCTTTCTAACACATGATGACTAAAATAATACACAATATTTTAAATAAGGACCTACAGTAAAAGTGCATCAAACAGTTCTAGCATAACATCTCTTTAAATAATTTGACAACAAAGAAACCTAAGTCTTTTTCATAATCAGCTGTTTCAAGTTCAGTTTTCATCACCTTATATTATGCATAAACTAAAAAATATAAGATGGAACACTTACATTTAATATTTATATTACGTGTATTGATCTTCACTTGTCTACATTAAATATTAGCTATAATTAAATAAGAGCTGCGGTGGGTAGTCTTGAATTATATCTAAATCTTTTTTGTTCCTTTATAGCCTACAGTGTTTTTTAACTCTACCACTTGGCATCCTCTGAAAATTTGATTAAGTAACTATAGCAAAACCTAGATAAATGATAAATCTGGAAGGTCCTAATAAGCATTACAGTATCATGTACAGTACTTTGAATCAAATTATGTTTAAAGAACTCTAACAGGTAAATTAAGAGAGATCCACCTTTTCTGCATTCTGCGTTCTGATGACTAACTAAAAACTTATTGCCTTATGTTAAGTTCTAATGATCATTTCTATAACCTTATAAATACTGTAATATAAATAATTCTATAATTACCAGGTTTTGTTTTATTACCCTTTTCTGGATGAGAGTTATAATAGCAATTTGCCAGTCAGTAATTGCTGGAAGAGGTGTTTCCTTGTGTTAAACATGAGTTTCAAAAAAGGAATAAAGTTAAAAGAGCAGTCGTGGACCATGACCATGTATTACCGTCTCTTTAAGTAATGACTTATGAGGTGACATGGTGCTAAAAGGCATCTAAAACTGCCACTCTTCTAACATTTTACACTTGAAGCAAAAAATGAAAAAAAAAGTGAAAGAGTTTATAGATCTCTAGTGTTTGTAGGCAGACGTTAGTGAGATTTATTTTTCTCCATACTTTGCCAGAATGCATAATGGTGTTACCAAACTCTCATATACCTACCGTCAAGGACTGCTTGAAGGTTTTTCAGAACATTTGTCATGGTATACCCACAAAATCCAGAGTCATTTTTATACATCTCAGGTCTTGAGAATGACGTTACATGAAGAGAGTGAGGTCATAAGACAGGTTCCAAAAGAGGGGAGGCCTGGCCTGGCCATTTAATGGTTAATTCGCCCCAGGATCTCATCATTGAAAGAAGCAAGGTTATCAGCTTCAACTACATGGCTGGGTAACTTGTCCCACGATCCAACAACACTTTGCATAAAGATGTGCTCTTTGTTCTGTGCTCTTCCACATACCATTTGTGCCCTCTGGTTTGTGTTTTGCTGCTTATTCTGAGAAAGCCCAGCTCCCCTCAGTGTCTCCTCTCTTCAAGCCTACAGAGGGGCAGTCCCTCCAGCCTGTCAGTTTGGACATTTCCTTAAACTCAGGAATGTACAGCATCTGGCTGCTCTTCTCTGGACAGATTCCGGTGCAACAATATCTTTTCCATGACATGGTGACCCAAGTGAGGCATTACTGTTACACAATTGTAATATTACTGTATATCCCTGGAATTCATTTAGCTATATATACAGTATATATCCCCCAACATTTTGTTTGGCTTTTTCATTGCTTCCCCTGGAAGGTGTAAATAACAAGTCGTTTTTATCAGCAAGAATGTGAATGAGGATGGACAGACAGGCTTCTCCCACACTCCCCACCCATACAGCCATCAACTCTTTGAAGATATCTTTAAATGCATGTAGAGACATCATCAAATCAATTACAGATAGCTATATTAAGCCCTTTTAGAGATATCTTTAAATCATTTTGAGAAATAGAGCAGCTGACTGGAAAGCACTTCAGCACTTCTCTCACAGACCCTACTACAGGCAACTGGGAAAGTTGCAGGAAAGGTTGTTTAGCCCAGATCCCTGCAAAGCTCATCCCAGCTCTACAGCTAACGCCATCACTTAGGGAATCACTGTCACTGCACATCCCAGGTTAAACCTTTTCCATAGATACTGAGGGAAAGATGAAGTTTTTTCTGTGTGAAATCATGTTATCCTTTTTAAAAGCCTATAGTTATTTTAGGTGGCTTCACCTTACTTTAAGGCATTCTGTCAGCTTCTGTAAGAGTCATATTATACCACAAATTAGGAAACATAATTTAATATCCATTGAGAATCGCCTCTTGAATAACATTACAAATTATTCAAAAGTTAAAAAAAAATAAATTATGTTATTTTCTTCTTAGGATTCTGCTAATTTATGTTAGTCAGCTTGCATTTATTAATGAGACTCCAATCACCCATTCCTAGCACTGGATATATGACAAGGAAGATACTATACCGCTGACCCATAAGTATAAATGAGTTTGACATGTAACCAGCACAAAGGTGTGCAATGAATGATTAAGCTTCTAAGATAATTAAGCTTTGAACAGCTCATAAAGGCATTCACAGACGGTTAGAACTGCAATGGTTCTAAGAGTGTCAGGAGCTGCTGTTAATTACTGTATGCATACAGTACAGTTTTTGTATTAGTGTATGTACTGTACTGTATGTTAACAACCATACTAACGAAGAAAATTTATACTTATCTCTATACTTAAAACATTAACTTATGCAAAACATGATTCCATGGATAAAGTTAGGAGGAATAAATAAACACCCTCCAAACAGTTTAAATTATTATGAATCCCACTACTACATTTCAAATAGTGTTTATATACAGTATATATACTGTATAATTGGTGCCCCCTTATTTCAGGACAATTGTTATTGAACATCCTTCATTATGCTACCAAAAATGGCATATCTCCTACATTTCTCCAGTTACTATTCCTGTATCAGGGCACATTGCATGTCTCTGGAAATCACTATTAAATGAGTTTGCTTTGTGTATTCCCAATGTTTTGCTCAGTGCATTACCTTTCAATGGAACCTGAAACCTGACAGATCTGATAAAGTCTTAACTTGTTCCGTGCCCAAAGTTAGAAAAGAATTCCTGCCCGATAAATATTTAACTTAAAGTATAAATATTATATATATATAAGTTGTGACTTGGACAGGGCTCCTGCATGCAAATGAGACCAGCAGTTTGTACTATTTCAATTACTTAAATCTTTTTTACCTTGATATACAGTATGACAAAATGTATTGTAGAACTGATGTTTGAAAGGTTTGTAAGAAGCACTAATTGCAACCTGTACATCCAAAATCGTGCCACACTGTGAAAATGCATCACTACTTTTATTGTTTATTTATTGGCGTCCAGTTGTTCATGTAAGGTTTTCTTGCTTTTTTTGTTAAAGAAATCCCAAATTGCATGCAAAACATTTCTATCCTTTTATATTATGAAGATAATATAAAATACGAAGATGGAGACACTACTGGTGCAACAGAGTACAGGAAAACAGCGTAGATGCAAAGGAAATTAAAGATTCCAAAAGCATAATATGGCAAGTGAGAAGAGAAAAAAAAAACGCTGTCACTGACAATTTTCAGGATTATACTTAATTCCTGCAAGTTCTCAGTTCTTAATGAGCTGATCAAACATGCTGAGTAAGGAAAAAGGTGTTAGGAGTCATGGAATCTCTTGAGGTTTCAATTATCTCTTGCCTGTTAATACTGTATGTATTCAAGCATACATCTCCAGGTAAAAAAAAGGTTTGATTCACCGATTTTTCAGACCCAGCTCGCTCATCTCTCACAAAAAGAGAGTTACAGTATTTGACCATATTTTAGCATGATGAAGAACCCTCGTTGTACCCCCAGCATTCCAACTGGACCCCACCCTTTGATTGTACTGACAGTAAAGCACACTCACGTTCATGTGAAGCCAAGGAGCAAATTGAACACAATGTACAAGAGTGTGAGCAGGGCACAGTATGTGATGGCTAAGATGCAACTGAGAGATTTTATTTAACAATAGAAACCCCTGGAAAACCAGAAGCAAAGAAAGTGCATTATCATTCTCATCTGAAAGCGAATAAATAATACTCTGTCCTGGGGATCACCCAAGATAAACCCAGATATGCGTATTTTTACCTCTTAGTTTCCAATATATTCACGTTCCCCTTTTATTATATTATTTAAACACATGCAGCGTGTTTATCCCCGTTTTTTCCACCATGATCATTTCTTTATAATTATGATGCAGCTATAAATCACTTTTAACATCTAAGGATTCTGTTAAATCGTTTTTTGTTTGTTTTTAATGGAAGTATTGTTCTATACTGTTGATATTGATATCAGTATAATAAATGAGTGCTGACTCCCACATTTATTGCATTCAAAGATGAAGCTGTTCCTTCTCCTTCATGAACTAATCAACATAAGGAACAGAGCAAGGCGTAGAAAGAAAAACAAATCTCAGTTTCTTCTTCAACCCATGTTGACTTGGAGGGTTAATCAATCCAGCCAGGATACTTCTTCCAATTCAATATCCTGGGGCTACACCAGCAAGCATCGGACTCAAGGCATGGTACACCCTGGAAGGGATGCCAGTCCATTGCACGGCAGATAGACACAAACACAGACATGCACACATTCAGGAGAGTTTTCCCAGACACCAATGAACCGATCAGTATGTTTTTGGACAGCGGGACTAAAATAGAGCACCCAGAGGAAACCCGTGTGAACCTGCGGAGAACATTCAGATTCCATACGGACAGTTACCCAGGTCAATTATTTTATCCAGGAACCCAGCGCTGCGTGGTAACAGGGCTAACCACTTTGCCACTGAGTTTCCCTAGGAGGGTAAAGTGCTTTCATTTGTTATGAAACAACTGTACTGTACTGTAGGTGCTATAACAATACAAATTTAAAATCACTAGTCAAAATGGCATTTTGATAATTAGATGGTCTTAAAAAACCTGTAATAAGAAACAATTCTTAGAAATACAAATTACAATGGTCATGCTTTAGACAAAGTTGGATAAATATAGGTTTAATCTATATCCTGTTAATAATGGATTTGCTATAAGCTGAGATTCTAGAGAATGTTAATAAAGCATCTATAGCTTTTCAGTAGTAATGATTTCATGGTAAGATTAGCATAAAGTGTTAAGGTTAATATGAATACAACTGTGTAGCAATAAATAGATTGTTGACATTCTATTGAACCTCAGATCACAGTAAATGGATTTTAATTGAATTAGAATATTTATTTAGATTTATAGATGATTGATTTAGCCCTTGCTTGTCCCTCCTACTATAAAGTTTTACCAGTATATTTGCAATGAAAATTGTGAAAATGAGTTCACCATGTTTGCAACTGGGTGAAGTGCACATCATATTACCCATTTTGCCTGCATTCTTCTTGTAGATAAAAATATTTTTCTTTTCAGCATACATCTAAACAAAAACTCACAGACTCGGGTATGAGGTGGACTTGTTCTTCTTTAAAGAAAGTATTTGTGGGAACAAAACAGTTATCTTTAAAGTTCAGCATTGTAAAGACGCAATTTCCTGACAGAGGGCATCTCTCCTGAGTTGTGTCTGGTCTATAATTTCTATAGACATAGTGTCTTTTAAGATGTAAGTTTAAAGAAAAGCCAGATGCCGGATTCTTCTCACCTTGTTTTTATGCAAAGTAAATGCAAAAAGTACTTTTTTCAGATGGAAATAGAGTCATTTCCCTTTTATTTTTCACTCTTGAAGAGTGGGCTTTATCATGCTGTTTAACATACTAGTTTCATAATATCTGTGATCTTCCTATTAATGAAGACACTTGTAAAGCCAAATCAGCCTACCTGTGACACCTGCTGTGGAATATTCCCTGAGGTTTGCTATCAAGTTCACAGCATGAGATTTCATTGTTTTTTAATAAGTGCTTTATGGCCTAATGTGACTCTGGTTAATCAAAACTCTCTATAAAAACTGTTACATAATCACAGATCAGAAAATAACAGTGCGTCATAGAGCACTGTGTGCCCTTTTTATCCTCTGGCTCAACTGTAAAACAAAGTCATACTTGAGGCCCCCAAAATGACAAAGCAAGAAAATATTTATTAACAATAAATAACACAACTATATAAAACACAACATACATCAGTTAAACAATAACACTTGTACAACCTGTGTGATACAGTACTTCTTTCTATCAGATATTCGCCCCGTATTCCAAATACTTGATTACAAAACCCTAATCACAGCCTAATTAACTTAATTAACTCTTAGGTTAAGAGTACAAAAGGAGAAACAAACTGCTTCCAAATGAAAATTATAAATATTACTCAGAACTTAAATTCCTTTAACACTGTACAATGTAGGTATCCTAAAGTGAATGGGAATCAATATTCCTAACAATACTGTACAGCATATCACCAAACTAAGGCAGACCAGATAAATAAGATGGCCACTGTAGCACTTATTTATTCATGTTCAGATCAGCTGGCCAGAATCCAGTCTCCGATCAGAGCAAGACTTTCTGACATGGCTCAAGCTTTGGAAGAAGAGGAGGGAGATTGATGATGATGATGATGATGATGATGATGATGATGATTTTCCTTTTTCTCTCTTTCTTATTTTCCATCTATTCTGATATTCTTCATCCTGTCTTCCCTGTACTTATGATGTTGAATGTTTATTTTTTTATTATAGTGGCCCTAATGATTTATTATGGGGTTAATTTACCAGAGTTCGTTATTAGGAGCACCCTTTGATCTGTATCATCTGTATCTTGCCAAAATACAGTACTTCAAAATTATACCTTTCATTCTAAGCTTTGTGAGTAGTTAGGATCTTGCTGGAAAATGTAAACACAGTTAATCTTTGCTACACTCTATCCTAGTCATAATAATATCCAGATGCATTATAGTTTTTACATAGCATCATTAGTATTTAGGAAATTCATAAAAAATAATCCATCATTTCGAAGAGTTTTTATCTTCAGTGACTGACAGAAAACTAGGACTTGAAATTCCTTAAAGCAACCCTTAAACCTTAATTTGTGGCCTGTTGAATCACTATCCAATTAGGGTTCACTTTATATATAAAACTAAGTTCCAAATTTTATATACCACGCTTACCAGTATTGTATGGCTGGTATTGCTGCTACAGTAGCTCTGACATTTTTTTGTTTTAATTATATGATCCAGGAATTCAAACATCTGTGATTCTGTTCTTGTTTAGATCCTCAGAGACTCGTTGACTTGTTAAAGACATCTGCTAAGGGTTTCAGCTCAGCTCTAAATCTTGCTGGTAGCTGTCTTAATTGGAGTATCCTAGACAATATACTGCTGGATCTGGCAGCAAATGGAAATTGACTGTTGCTCTTGTCCGTTCTAAAGGACAATAAGAACATGCAAAGGGAATGTATCTGAGAATGCACAGAAAGGGAATTTCAAAACAAAAAGGTTCCTTCCCTATTCAAAAAAATCAAAATAATGTTTCTTCTAAGCTTTGGAAGAAACATCACCTTTCAGATTATGCTAGATTTAAGTATTTATACACTTTTCCTAATTTAATTAAGCTTTGCAATTAACATGTACGTCAAGGCACTGTACTGTATGGTTTCTAAAACACAAAGTGAAAAGCAGTAGCCTCAATTGATTTCACTGCAGATTAAGCTGTGTAATTGAAGAAGTAGTTGTTTTTCTTGGGAAATTTTAATTAAAATCTGTCAGGTAGATTATTTGTAAAGAAACAGCTGAGGTGATCAGAACTGCCTGAGAATAACAACATCCGTGAAACAGAATGATCAATCAACTTCAGATTCGGACTAATAAAATCTTTAATCTTCCGTATGAGGTGAAACATTGAATTGCTAACAGGGAGAGGAAACATCTGGGAAAATAAATATTTTAGCTTGCAACTCTTGTTTATAAAAACAACTATGAAGAGCTACGTGATACAAGCTGTTAGCAATTTTAAGAATAAGAATGCATTGCTTTTCAAGTTATCTTTAAAATCAATGAAAAAATTGAACATCACCTTATATTAGCTTTAGGTATGCAGGACCTTGTTAAGCTGTATGAAAAATGCAGCTGCTTTCAAAATCATTGTGAAGAACTGCAACAATGTGCCACATACAGTACGTTTATATATTCAAATCGCAAGCAGGTACTCCTTTGTATGAAGTACCAAATGAGCCATTTGAAGAAAACTCAGATAAATCAACATCTAAAAACATAAATCCATAATCATTTCACAGGCCAGAGATGGTTAATGCCTGCACAAAGGATACTGTTTTGAGTCCTGACATTGAAATTGTTGGCGTACAGTACATGCCATTGCTTTGAACAATGTTGTGAAGAAATAATGTATTGCTTTCTGAGCAACACTCAAAAGAAAAACCTTTTTCTATTCTTCAGCAAAGAAGAAAGTGCCGGTACAGTGTATACACCAATGAAACATAACACAAACTGTGCAGTATAAGGAAACTCTGGTCCTGGACTCTCCTGTTCAGCAGGGTCTACAGGTAACTACTAAAGCATCAATTTCACAAGATATGGAACAATTTAACTGTCATCAAAGAATCAGATTTGTTAAATCAGGAAATCCAGAAATGAGATCAAGAAAATGGATGAATGCAAGAACTCCTTGAGGAATTGCACTTTTTTCTGACAAAGAAAACCTGTGACCTGAAAATACATGTCAGTGTTACTGTACTTCACTGGTTACAATTTAGACCAGTGATCAGCAGCCCTGGTCCTGGAAGCACACGGTGCCTTCTGTTTTTTGCTCTATCTTAATCACAGGCTAGCTGAATTCAGCTTTCTGTTTGAAGCATATTTATGAATTTGCTTCCACCTTAAAAGGTCAAATGGATTTTGTAATGGGTATCAATCCCTCATCAATTTCTGAGTCTTCGAACTATCATCATAAAGGTGTTGCATGTCCCATTGGATCTCTGCAGGGGTCACAAATGTTGACTGTGGGTGTGTCTGATACAATGATATGGTGTTCCTCAAGGACCAGGTTTAGGAACCACTGGTTTAGACCGCAGCAGATATTTACCATGGAAGGTTGTAAAATATAATACAAACTGTTGGTATTGTAGGCTACAGTAAATTAATGAATGACTATAAGGAAAAATCATGGCATATTTTAAAACTACAATGTAATGTTAAAACACAGTCTTCTTAGAGGGAAACGCACAGAAAGAGTTTAAAGATAAAATTGTCTGTCTCACTGCTGTATTAGCTACGAAAGCCAACCATCTCAGTTTTCTACTAAATTCTGTCAGCAACACCTGCAATGATAGAGCTATTAATTTTAGATTTTCATTTATATAGTTAAATTTAACTCCCTGTGCTCATTATGGCACTGTTTTATTTTTAAATATCACCCAGAAGAGGCAATTAGCAACCATCAGGCACAGTTTGGAATAATGCTCAGATTGAATGTGATTATCAAGAAAGATCAAACAGTGTCAAAAGAGAATTAAGAGAAAAAACCTGGTGTGCTCTGATCAAATACACTGTTCAGATTAAATATCTGTGGGAAAGTCACTCAGAGGGAACTTTATAGAAAAACTGAATTCACATTACAGTGACTCAAACTGTGAGGTGTTCTTGACATATTTAGAGTCACTGGAGCAATTAGTCATTAGCATTTGCCTATGTAAGATAGCTGCCAAAGGAGCTGTATAGAGGACACATGGAAAACTGTGATAAAACAGCTGCATAAATTCAGTGCATTACTGTTATTTCCTTCTTTTAATTCTTGCAAAAACAATATTTCCCTTTTCATGCTTTGCAAACTGAAACCCAAACTATAGTTCCTTGCTTGTTAAGATCAGATGGCCATAGAACGCACCTAAGGCAGCATGACTCCATGCAATGGAAGATAACATTTATTAAACCAAGTTGGAAAGCTAACTGCATTCTTGACTATTTCAGACATACTGTACACCTTGGTTTCATTTTCTCCCTAGAAAAGCTGAACAAGACACTGGTTTATGTAGATGGTAAGTTTTAGACACATGTGGCTATTGACAAATGTCAGCTGTGTATTAGTGAGATCAAAAGGCATTGTAGACAGTTACTGTATTAGAGAGAAAATGTGAATAACTACAGTATGACCTCTGTTGATCTAAAGTACAGTATGTATGTATATTGGATTCAGAACCCTTTGAGTAGTTCTGACCAAAGTTTATAAAGGTTGAAATCAACTCCTATATCAAATTCACTGATCCAATTCTAATGCTAAAGCACCAAAGCCTTGATGTCTTTCAAATGTTCTACAGTTATGGTAGTTGGTCAAGCAAGGCTAGTCCAGATTGCCTTCAGCTCTGGACTAGCTCATCATGACAAAGCTCATCAGCTCATCATGACAAAGCTCATTAATTTTTTTAATTTCTTTTTTTTCTGAACACCATACTATCACCCAAATACATTAAAGCCTTTAATTTCTATTGTAATATTACTTTCACTCACTGGCTGAGGACAACAACCTTGAACATGTTCAAGCGTGAATATTCTGGCGGACTACAGGACAAAGTCATATGGGGCAACATATACACTTCTTTTTGGTGGGTATTTTTTCATAATACAAAACATTTCATTCACTCTTCTTACCTCTGTAAAATTGCTAAAAAAATGATTTCCGATTTGGGATGATGTTTCATGCCACTGTACATGAACACAGGTCCTACTCTTTTCTGGCTAGTGAATGGGCTCCAAAAATAAAGCATTTTTATTGGTCCGACAAGCAGTTTCAGAACTGTGTTTTTTATTGTTTCTTTGCTATTTTTTCCTTTACATCCTTTACATTTTTCTTTTCCCCTTTGGGCCTTGGCCAATGGCCTTCATGTATGGCCTTACAGGACTGATTCTGTGTGATTTCTGCCCCTAGTGAGGTGATCTTACAAAACGAGGGACCAGTGTGTAAGGGTAAGTGAAGTTTTTTTTTTAGCAGTCCCTCTTTCCTACATGTCATCCAAACAGTAACTTGCCGTGGCTGATCAAACAGTCAAAAACTCACCCTCTTGTTTGTTGGGGTTCATATTGCAGCTAATGAAAGCATAATATTTAGTTGTAAGATAACTTCTCTTTCAAAAACAAAAACAATTGGGTGTAATAAAAATATCACTTTGGATGCATCTAATATATCACTTCACTCAAAACTCAAAAGGGTTTTCTTATCATGTGCCTATGAATACAATACTGAAATGTAATCTCATTTCTAGTCTAACAGACTTACAGCATCTTCCCTGAAAAGTTCATTTAACTGCCCATAAATACTGTATATAGGTTGGATAAAAAATAGCATTTCAACATGAAGTATGATTTCATTGACATTTCAAATGAAATACATACATTACTTGCTGGCGTGTGTTTCTCTGTTGTCGATATTACTGTTAAAATCATGAAGCCAACATGATGTTTTGGGCCAGAAGTCACTTCTAAATTATAATAGAAGTAGATTTTCTTGGTTTGAACTACAGAAGGCTTAGTTACTCACAGAATGTGTGCACCAGATTGCCAGAATAGAAAGTCAGACAGACTGTCTGACAGCTCTAAATTGAGATTCAGGGACTGGAGTCAGATCCAGGGACCTACAGTACAATTTCTGTGCAGGATTTTAAATGTTTTCTTTCTCTGCTTTTTGTATGCTGAAATTTAGCTTGCTTGAAAACAGTCCATGAAGTTTGCATTTGCATATCAAAAATCTCTTGGATGGTAATTTTAAAGTGAGCTGGGCAGCTGCCAAAAGATAATCAAGTTATGACAAGTTCCGTATCCAGTATCAATTGCAGGCAATTACTTTCCTATTGGTTTTACATTGCTAATAATATCAGTTTAGTTAATTTGAATATTGTAGCGCTTCAGGGTTCACGTGGGTATGTGCCCTCGCCGCTGCCGCCTCAGGTCAGCCCCCCACCATCTGGGACTCGAACCTGGGCCTCTGGAGTTACTCAACAGGGACCCAGCCACTTGAGCCAAAGGGAAATCTCCCATCAGCCTGGCTGCTGCGGTCCCTGCTATTCACAGGGAAGGACGGTGACGTCACCGCTCTGGTAAGCCGGCTCTCACAACCAATGGTGGCTGTATGCGTTACAATATTTTGGAATACCATATCTGAGAGCAAATTGATGATTTTTGCATATTCAGCTAATGAAAAGTGAAAAGACAGGTATTCACTTGATTTCTAACTATTGATTCCTCCTGGGACAGCAGTCTCAAAGAGACTTTGCAACTTTAAAATGTTTATACTGTAGGTTTGCAGGCTGCTGGCTTTGAAAGCCCAGAGCTACACAGAAAGGCATTCTTTGGTTTGTTTTGTTATGCATTTCTTAATAAAACATGTAATCATCAAATTTGTGCTGTGTGGCACAAATTCTTAAGCTTAACAAATCATGATCCTTTATGTGCTTAGTAACTGGAAACCTCAGTATGTGGGCGTCTTTATGAATTCTCATGCTCCTTTCACAGCACCTCGTTAAACCTGGTTGTTCACGGAGCAGCACAAATAAATGGCGGTGGGTGAGAGCCCAGCTGCCTGGCAGACAACATGAGCAGCAGTCGTGCCTGCAGCACCTGCACGAACGCCAGCATAGAGTCTTAAATTAGGACCAGGAAGGTATTCACGATGGAGCGTGTGTGTGTCTTCAGGTCGAGACAAAGATGAACAAGTTGCTTAGCACCCTGCTTCTGAAAACATGAAGAGACATCAAAAAAGTCATTTTACTCCTCGCTACATCAAAGCCCTCTCCCAAACTAAAGCACATCACACTGCCCATCTCTCAATAAGCACGGCTGGTAAGCAGAGTTTGCTTCCATTTCCCAAAGGAAATGTAACGACTTCTGTTAAAAGAGCTAAAGAGCTGCTTTAAAGCCATGAGTTTTAACACTCCTCTTCTTACATAAAACGCCACAATGTCAAATCTAAAATGTTTAAGGTGCGATCAGCATAAATATTGAAAAAAGAAATTCTCAAGCCCTATTTAATCCGTTTTTTTTTCCCTTCGGAATACACATTGACTAAATAGACGAGATCAAAGAATGTAAAGAAAAGAGAAACAGCATGGTTCCCTTCCATAGCCTTGTACTAAATAAAGACAAAACACGCATGTTATAGGAAACTACTGAAAAGAAAGAGTAATTGATTTTTTTGTCTCCTGGACTATTTAAATTAGGTGAATTGTGTTTTGACAGATGCTGATGGTTTAATGGCACTTCTGTGATGCCTAATGACCTTTTAAGTAGCATAGATTAGTTTATCATCAATTAGACCTGTGTAAGGTTATGAGACCAGCAGTCGTTACTGTGTTTTTCCAAACGGACTTCGTTTAATTGCGGTCAGCTTGGCTATTAACACTGTCATTTTAAAAGCCTTTATTTCAATGATGTCTTTGAGCTCTTATCAATGACTTGCATATGTTGAAAGTGATCTGCCTGTAGAAGTCTAAGAGTAAATGTCTGGGCTTATAGCACGTGTCTCTGTCAGTCTCTCTGAATGTGTATTTGGATTGCATAATGCAGGCAAGAGGAATACCCATTCTGTGTCCCTACATGTACACAAATACCTGTGCAGTCTCCATATTAAATTCCAGTATGAGCAAAAGAAAAAAGAAAACTGGGAAATACAGTATTTCTCATCCACTCTCTGCATTTTCAGTACATTTTTGTAATGGATAAATAAAACCACATAAAACAAATTCACGAGTGACACAATCTCAATCTCGGTTACATGAATGTAAAAGTAAATTCTGTAGTCAAGTTTCGAGTCCCATCAGGCTGAAGCCTATCCTGTTCCTTAGGAGTCGTGGAAACAAGAGTGACTCCTGATTACTCCCAGAAGTTATTGTACCCATTTGTACATCTAGAGGTGTCCTGGAGCAACTGGGGTAAATGTTGAGGTAAAATTCTAGGATGCAAACAGTAGTATCAGCGGCAGGGATCTGAAGCCATGTCTAGCTGTAATGAGCCCAGAGCCCTAAACGCTACTCAACCCTGCCCTCTTGCTTACAATGAAACACAACAGGTTTTCAGTCTGATGCATGGCCTTCACCTCTCTTATCACCGTAGCTCCACCGAAATGTTGTCGGATGAGCTTTAGAGGAAAGTAAAAAAGAACAGCTCAACAAGTATACATGTAAATATGTTCTTGAAGATTATTATGAACAGCTGTAATGTACTTGTGAAAAAAGAGTACAGCTGTGATGCCTAATGAGAGTAGATATGTATTTATAAAATGCAACGCAATAGGGAAAGCTCTGCTGCTGCATTTTCTTCCGAAACAAAAAAATGACTTGTGAGTGTGAGGCCTTAGGAGACTCCATAATGTTGACCAGTAGTGACTGTAGCACTGCACCTGTGGAATAAGATACTAAGGACTGGAATGACGAATGACCTATTTGGCAGTTTACATACTGTACAGTACTTTCCACCTGCAAATCGCTTATTTGGAGAGCAGACTGGGGAGTTCAGCGAACTGGGGAGTTCTGCTCAGCATGGTGTTCAATGCTCTTCTCAAAACACTCTTTTGTCTATCTCTGTTGTTTCCCATACAATGCTTATATCTCCTTACAGCACTGTATGTTATTCATGTGCAAAGTTCCTGTATGGCCGCCCCAAAGTGAAGATCCTTCACAGTATGTGCTGTATGTGAAAAACAAACAAACCAATGGCCATCCAATTTAAACTGTATGTGGCTTAGCTTGTTCAAAATGGTACAATGACAGCATGGACAGAATTTTACAGCCAGTATCATTGCATCTACTCACAATGACCTCATTTCATCATGCTGCTATGCCTGAGAGGCTATACTTTAGCTCATGCATAATAACATTGTAAACCTACAGTGGGCAGGATACTGACTGATAACTTTAATCCAATAGAATCACTTTGGGTGTTCTAGAACATAGCCTGAAGAGCCTATTACGAGATACCACCCCCCCCCCCCACACCCCTAAAAGACAATGCAATATTAAAACTTAGAGAAATGAGAGTTCAAGCTGTGCTTTCTGGCACAACCAGCGTTCTGCACACTGTGATGCCTTGCATGTGGTATGGCAGCAGATTTTCTGGCTTTCTGTGGATTTTGAAACAGATGTACTTGCAAAAATGAAATGATTTTCTGAGCTCGGTTCTGCAAATACATTGTAATACGAGGGGCAGATGTCAAGAAGTTTGAGCCAAATTGTAATACACACCAGTATTTCCAGGCAGCTCTGTAACTGGTAATGGCCTGTGTCAGCCCTGTCAAGGCAAACTAATGAGCTGATGGCTATCAGGTTTTTCATTCTCCTTTTTTCTCGTCTTTTTGGAAGAAAAAAAAAACTTAAAATAGCCCTGAGGGGGAAAGTCTAGCAAAGAGCTATAAAAGCACTCTGCTGTCCAAAGTGGCTGTGAAGGCGGCATTTTGAAATTGTGTTTCTATTACAAGCAGTCCACAAGACCTGCTCCATGCTTGCTGATTGGATGCTTAAAGGAGTTGATGAGCAGGCTTTGTGTTATGGTTAATGACATTTAATGTATTATGGTGTGCTGCCATAATAAAATCAGCATCTCCTAAAAATAAACTGCAACTGTCTAGATGTTCTACAGCCCAGTGCAGCATTCAAGGTCTTCTTTATCGTCTGCGTTGGTTTGTGCAAGACAAAGAAGGCCAAGCTACCAGATATGTTTTGCCTGTGACATGTTGCTCTTAGTGATTTATAGCAGCTGCATTTGCTTTATAACACCCTTTGACTGGATTTTAAAAGCTTGCCATTTTGCATTTGGGAACATAGGCACTCAACAGCCATTAAAGGGCTTTGGGCTCTGAAGTACATGCAACAAATACCAGATGTACGGAGTTGAAATTCAGCTCACTTGCTTCTAAAACCTACAGAATGGTGTGGTCTGCCAGCCGGCCCAATGGTTGCATATTGAGGAGGGGGAGCTGTAGTACAGGCCAAAGGGGAGGCAGGAGTCCCTGATCTTCATCAAAGCTGTTGAGTTACACATTGATAGCAAACCAGGATGCCAGCAGCTATAAAAACCAGAAGTAAAACAGCACTGCATCTAAGTAAACTGAGCAAAGAAGACCATCATCTCAATATAGAAATCAATACAGACTGCTTTTTGCTACGAAAATAAGAATGCAGTACAATTTTACTCTGTCTTCTGCAACATGGACACTTTCAGATCCTATCGGGAAATATTTCTTGGTTTCCTGCCTTTCCACTGTAGTGATAACAGATTCATTTTGACCTGGATGGAAGGGATAGTTTGTGAAATATCAGCAGTATTAAGGACTGTACTGACACTGCAGCTGTGACCTATGATGAACACAGCTTCTAGAAAGGTAGTGTATTCATAGGTTTGCAGGTGTTGTTTCAGCTGGGACATGAGGGCAAATCAGTACTGCATGGATTTTCCTGACCTTAAATATGTGGATGTAAAAATATGCACTATGGACAATGAACTGAGGCTTCTGCAGTGAAGAAGAAGAATATAAGCCATTTAAATGATACACATGGAAATGGAATTCAGAGCAAAACTTCAGACTCCTTCAGCTGACACCCCTCCAATCACAAGTCATAGATAAAACGGTATGTGTTTTTCCCATACAAAATACTGACACCTACTGTATTTCCCACTATGGGTCCTGACTACTAATCGATCATACAGACAAATTGATGATATATGAGCATATTACAATGAGTCAAACACATCTCTACGGTATACAGCACGTTCTAATATACAGGAAGGTATTTTGCATATGTATTATGGATTTATGGATTTCCAGTCAATACTTTTTTTTTTCCTTAGGGATCTTTCCTGGATAATTATTTCTGGATAGTTCTTTTTAACCGGTCTCTGCTTCACAACAATGAAGGAAATTTCTGTGAGGGGCTAACATACAATACATGCAGACAAAATGTGGTCAATTTCCAAGGTGACTTAGGGAAATGCTGTCCTATTACAAGCAAATGCAATAAACTGTTCTGGGATCTACTGTACGTACAAACATGAAGCAATTGATAGTGGAATTAATTCCTGAAGGATCTTAGAATATTCTGTTTACTTTCATTGTGGTAATTGTTGTCTTCAGTAAGTTTTCCTTTAGCTACTTTGCCTTTAGCCTTTATTTTCATAATACATTTGCTCTTGTTCATTTATCCTTTATTTTATTTATAGAGTATATTCAATTTTTAATCTGGATTCCCAGAAGCATATAATACTTCTCTAAATCAATATGGTGGACTGCGTTAGGCCAGTGGATGTTGTTTGTGAAATACCTTTGTCTTTGCAGCGCACTGCTCCTGTGCAAAGAAACATATACTGTACAATTCAAAATAAATTACACCTGTGTGCCCCAATTGACTCAATGGGATTCTGCTGAATTACACTGCATTTATACTACTGTATGTAAGCACAATTCATCAATGCAAACAATGCAGGGTTTACTGAAACCTGACAGCAGTACAGTAAGTTTCTGTGTAAGGTAGGTTGTGCTTCAGCTGTATGGCAGGAAGCAAGAGCAAACTTTACTTTCTCTGGCTTCATCAGAAATCTCTGTGACAGATGTCAGGAGGTAGTGTCAATTTTTGGAAACATCACTGTAGTCAAGGGGAAGATGAGGCTCATAAAGATTCACACCAGGTTTATGTGCTGTAACTTTTCCATGTCAAACTATTTCAGCCTTTTCTCTTGTTTCTGTGCCAAGACTCCAAAGAATGCTGAGCAACCAAGATAAATGAGAAAGTTGTGAAGCCAGCATCAAAGAAATTTCAGCTCTTTTCATCTGCTCTCCAGACTTTGAATGAGGGCTAGGATGTGAGTAATGAAATTCAACCTTGATCAAAAGATGCTTGACTAGGTTCTTGCATAGTGTACAAATGTGCAGGGGCAGTAAAAAAGAAGTGGTGAGGTGAAAATCCCCTTAGGAAGTGAAAAAATGATGACACTATCGAGATGTGCTTTTTACAGTGAAGTGCTGTTGGATGTCCCTTGGAGACTTTTTTTGCTTGGAAATTAGAAACAACAGTGCAAGTACCAACAATATTCACATTGACTTACTGGACTGTAAAGCACATGACACCATCGTAGATTTACAAGGTGCTGATGAACTTAAGAACAACTGAGGTGTGGCCAAAGCTGTGCTGTTTGGCTTTGGAGGTTTTTTTTTTCTGATCTAAAAACCGAAAGCCCAATGTTTCCTTTTTTTGTGTTTTGTGTTATTTTTAAATAGGCTGTCTTAGGGAGCATTAAGCTGAGTTTAACTTAAGGAAATAACATTCTGCAATTGCAAGGTCTTACCCGGTGTGTAAAGCTCTATGAATTTGACTGACCATTCCAGAAAAAGAATGAAAATACACCGACTAAGATATAATGAAAAAAAACTGAATTATTAGCACTTGGTAGAGTAAGATAAGGTATTTTTGAACTTAATGCAGTATTGAAAACACGTATAGCAATTGTTGCCAGAGACACAATGTAGGGTACACCTTCACAGCAGCTCTCCGTCAGTTGTGTGCACCAGAGATAGCTAGATCCAATATAAGGAAGAATTTCTACAGGAACCTTGTAGCAGATCTACAGTACATCTACAGCTGTGCTCACTTTCCCACCCCACAGTATCCATACAGGTCTGGTAAAGACTAATTCAGCATTAAAAGTGCATTATGTCACCACAGTATGTGATTTACTCCCTTCGTTCTCTTCCTCATGTTCTGCAATTAAAGTTCAATGTGCAAAACAATCTATTTAAAGAGTTTAGACATACTGTACGGCTCCGTGGTTCTTCACAGGTCATTACATCTTGCAGAATCTCGTGCTAAACTAAAACTATACAGTGGACATTAACAGATGTGAAAGACACCAATCCTATTTTTCAACCTGATTTTTGATTTGGTCTTTCATCTAACAAATTGTGCCATGGAAGTCCCCTGGGGAACAGAGATGTGAAGATTGAAAAGCAGATAAGGTGTGTATGCTGGAGGGTTGATGACAAAATGTGATTGTAAGGCATACTTAAGCACACAGGTAACCCTAAGTCATCAATAGATCCTGATTAAAAATTAAGTGTATCGAGAAGCTGAACTTAAGCAATATTGTTGAAAAGTAGAAATAATAAAAAACAAACATTAACAACAAACAATGGACATTCAGCACAGAAATTACATGTTATGAAAGGCGAGCTGTATAAAATTTGAAACAAACAGCACAGAGATCTTGATATCACTAAGTGCACTGCAAAAACATTATCCACATGTACCAAGAACTTTCTCCTCCGGCAGTATGTGGATGGCTGTTAAAAACAGAAGATCTCATGATCTTAGGTACTGTAGGTGAAAGCAATAACTCAATCTTCTGCCAATACTAATTTTAAGGGAAACCTCTCTTTGTTGGGCAACAGATGTTCTCTCAGAAAGCAGTGATGAGAAATATTTCTCTGGCACAGGGGAAACTCAGATTCCTGGTGGCTCCCGAGTGGTTTATTTGGTGAAAACCTGTCCCTGGAATGCAGAATGAGCTGTAAAGCATCAAGATTGCACACTGGCTGAGCACCACCAGTACTGAAGAGGTGAGAGACAGTTGGAGGAATCATACCTCACAGTACAAGAGAGACCCCTGTTGCTTGCAGGGTGCTGTGCTTGTGCTTCAGTGGGCCTGTCTACCATCTGCTAGATCCATCCTTTAAGCACATTCCAAAAAAAAGGTAACAGCATTATAAAAAGCATCCTGGAATACCTACAGTGCTGTAATGGAATAGGGCTGTGCTGAAGAGAATAGCAATTGTTGTTTCAGAATTAGGGGGTAATACTGAATATAAAAAACAATGCATTCTTGCAGCCAAGTGATTTAGTTTCTGTAGTTTAATAACATATGCTACATTTATTGTCTCGGGTTTCCTTGAAGGTAATTAAGTGACACTTAATAAATAAGAATAACTAACAAATCTTTACAAAATTAATGTCTTTTTCATTTTTTTCTTCTCTTGGCTGTGCACAATTAGACTTGTTCATTCTGGCTTTTAATCCCAAATGATGCCTTCTTGAAAACCAATTTGGTAAATAAAACAAGGCTATGCTAATTGCTTTTATCATCCATTTCCCCTGCCAAATTAACCCGCTTTATGTTGCCAGACATACGTTCTACTTCAGCAGTGTATTGCTCATCATATACAATTGCTTTTTCACAGGGGAATAACTCTGAATATGAAACACATTTGTTTACAGATGGTGTTTTGGATTTCATTGTATTTCATTTTTATTATCACACATTAGGAAAAGCAATACACACCATAAAAATACTTAGACATTAAAACACACAAAAATGTACACTCGAATGAGCTCTGATGATAAAAGGAATGACCTTACTGACATCCTGTGTCTTAAACAAGTTAAATAGTTAATTAAGTATAATACTTATGGTCTATAATTTTGTTAAACTTTGTTTTTGTTTGTGATTCCTCTTCTAAGCAAACCAAACCCTTGCAATTAGTAATTAAGTATATTGATTAGTCTCCTACTAGGTTCAAGTCTAGGCTAGGTTATTATTCTTCAGTGTCACTGATTGAGTTTAATCAGCCTAGAATTGCCAAGTTTGATGGACTTGAGGTGAGCAGGACATCTCCAGCTAGTCACATATCAGAGACCCCTGTGCCCTGAGCACCAGCTGTGTAGTTGTGTTGGACCTCTGCTTTTTATCAAAGTGACACCTCCTGCAGGTACTGTGGTTCTCCACAGGTACTGTGGCACAGAAATCAAAGGTGGCTCTCAAAAACCTTTCTTGAAGACCTTTGCTACTGATCCTCATCCCTCTGTGCTGACGTAAGAGCACACACTTACAGTGCTCTGAGAGGACAGCAGTCTCAGAACTGTAGGGTAAATCAACTCGCTAGGCCTTGAGTAGTCAACTAGCAGAATGGCAAGGGGTGGCTCAGTCTCGGCAGTTCACAGCCAGATAGACACAGGGAGTTAACTAGCAGAGGAGAATCTGAGAGAGAAGTTGAGGACAAGAGCAAAAGTCAGAGCACAACGAACCAAAACCTTGTGTAAAGCTAGAGATGTGTAGCACAGTGATACACAGCTAGGGACGGTGTTTGACTTGAGGGAGCAAACCCTATGTCCGTGTGTTGGTGTTAAGTATAAGCCTATTAATTAGAGGCAGGAGGTACTGATAATGGCCTATAATGAGTTTGTACAGCACCAGTAAATGATTCAGCCCTCATGGAAACGTGGATGGTTGCCTTAGCGACCTAGGAGTGCGAGCCTGCATTCGCACGCGTACTACAGCTGGCACATGAGAACATAAGAACTGTTACAAACAGGAGCAGGCCACCTAACCCATTTGGTAGTTAGTACTTAATTGATTCAAGGATCTCACCCAGCTGTTTCTTGAAAGAGGCAGGGTAGCTTCTTCAACACGACAAAGACATTGTGGGTTAAAAAGTGTGTCCTGTACTCGGTTTGTAATGCAGTTCTATAAACGTTCCACTTGTGTCCTCTGGCTTGTCTTTCACTGCTTATTCTGAAGAAATCAACTGGGTTGACTTTCTCAAAGCCTTTGATGATTTTGAACACTTGTATCAGGTGCCCACATAATCTTCTTTGTTCAAGATTAAAAAGGTTCAGTTTCTAAGGCCTGTCAGTGAAGAACATTCCTTTAAGCCCTGGAAAATATCTGATTGCTCTTCGTTGTTCAAGAGCAACAATGACTTTTCCATAATGGGTGTGTTAAACATGTTTAAACATGGGTCATGGCATTTAACCTAATCCGATTAACAATATGCTATATGAAAATATTCCCAATAAGATAAATCCTAACAAAATTCACTAATTTGAGATGCAAGTTGAGAATATTTCCTATACATGCCTCTAATTGGATGTATTTTTTTTCACGTGATCAGCTTTTCTTTTCATTCTTTTCAGGTTTTTACACTGTTACAAACAGGTCCGGCTGAAGAAGAAAAAAAAAACTTAATGTCAAGCAGTGAGACAGCTTCTCTAAGTTTCCTGTGCAGAGCCTCAACATATGAGCCCTATAGTAGTGCTTCACCAATGCTTGTTGCACTAACAAATGCAAACAGAACTGTTACAGCAGAAGTCACAACACTGAAAGACAGGGAAATAAATCTAGCAAGTAAATGTTGACTTATTACTGTGAAGGTTCCGGGGGATGAGTTGTCACAATATGTTGAGGGTGGTTTAGACAGTAGGTAACATATCCAGCTAGAATCTCTAGTGCTGTCATTTGACAGCTACACTTCTTACTGTATATCAGAAGAGTCCTGGATTGCTGTCATAATCCCATAGATCACAGCAAAATCCCTGTGTAATAAGATAGCTTATAGGACCATTAGCAAACCTGCCACACAGAAAAATGCAACATAAGGAGTTAGCAAGGTGGCATATCCACAGGATGCATCTGCCACATTATGGGAATTGCTACATTACAAAGGGTGTCCTTTTGATGGGACAGTGAAAAGGTCATATCAGTAGAGCAAGCATACAAGATAGTAGGCTACATACTCTATCTTCTTGCCACCGAAGGACCTCTTTGGCTCAACATTGTCTTTGAGTGATGAGAGGATGCAATTGTATCAGCAGAATTTTGTGGATGTACTGGGACGTTTTCATATTTGGCTATATTTAGCTGACACAGAAGCTTTTTGCATAGGGTTATGTATTCAGCAGTGCTCTAATTTTGTACAGCTGGGCTCCCTAATGATTCATAAAGGTTTATGTGCATCAGGTACAGCCGTGTTTTGTTATTGCAGAACAATGTTTTCTCCTCTCAAAATTAATAATGTATCTGAACCAACCAGCACATGCTAATTATTGCAGTAGGCGATGCAGTATGTGAAGAGAATAGCCATCCACAGAACATCTCCCCAGAGCACAAGTGCAAATTAGTTGTTTAAAACCACTCTCAAACCAATAAATACGCCTGAAGAATGGAAGAGCAAAGTTAAACTCCCCTGTTGTGATGATTAGCTTATCCCAATATGAAATTATTTAGCAGTGATCAAAAAGATTGGTGAAGGGGGGTCTGTTGCTATAAGACACATCAGAGATGTCACCTGTGTCTCTGTTCTTGATGCTGGTCATGTCATTCATCAGTGCTGTGATACTCATGAATCTCTGAATAAGTCATTCCTCTGCTCTAATGTCCACGCCCAATCATCTCCCGACCTTTTCTCACTCCATTTTCACCCCCTATTTGTTGTGAATGATGCCTTGTCTGTTTTAGCAGCCACTGGCTCATTCTGGTTCACTTTGTCTGGGCCCAGATTTCCGGCTGTGTTATCCAGCTGTGCGGCAATCTGTTCAAGCACCAGGCAGTGATCCTTCAACCCGCTCTCTCTGGTGAACTGCGCCCTTTGTCAAAGTGCAAGGCCGCTTTTGTACCCTGCAACACCATGCATCTTATTAGCGGACAAGACATGGCAGTCCCTGGAGAGAATGCAAACTGCCAAAAGGATAAGAACCAAATCTTGAGCCTCAGTATTTAATCATTCCTTCTTACGTTCTCATATGATCTTAGAGAGAACCAGTTAGCCAAATAATTTAATAGCTACCAAGTATGAAAGAAAAATGAAAATCCTGTAAATTCAAACAATCTGTTGCTCCTTTGACACATCAGAGAATTTTCTTATCTTACATCTAATTCTCTCTCCTTAGAATTTTATCTTTCATTTCTGTGTTCTTGTATTCTGTATTTGATTCCTTCCTAACAACAGTCTGGTATACATTCTGTATTTATTATTTCATCTAGTGCCTACTGTTTTGGCAATCAAATCCACAGGAGAAGTCTTAGCAGATGTTAAAAGGAAGAGTCAATGCATCAGTTTTCCCTCTCTAGAATGTCACTTTCTGTTTTAACAGCTAAATATCCTGCGCTTGCTTCCAGGGCTGAAAATTTCTGACTATGATGGAGCCTAACTTTCCCGTGAGTGAAAAAGCAGCATTTAACAACTGATTGAAATGAGTCTGAGAACATACTCATGTCAGTGACTCCCTTAGAAAACAATAACAGTCCATTGAATTTAATATAATCCTTTTCATCCCAAAGGATCATGATTCACTTTACTTCACTTAAGCGCGGTACTTCTTGAGGTGGCATGTGGCAGTTAACAAGCTCCATCAGTTCAAGCACACAAGCAGATAAGCAGATAAGGAGGAATCTCTATGCCAATTAAACCAACACTGTGATCTGCAATGTTGAAATTACTGGTGCAGGAAGAAAAATGTCGCCAGATGATCCAACACCACTTCGCAAAGCAACCTGACTTTCCATACAGAAGATCTCTCCTCTCCAAAAATCCAACATAAAGAAGCCCACATCCTTATTTTGCTTTAGAGCCATTGTTCTGAGGAGGACAGGTAAAATATTAGAGAAAAACCTTGTGGAAAGGCAGAGTTTTGTCAACCCACAACTGGCACAGCATACAGGTTCAAAATTACAGTAGGCCAAATAAATAGATGTCCGTTATCTTTAGATAAAGCTATGCTACATTGTTTGTATAGTGCTTTTAAATTAAGAATGATATAAAAACAGGGTAGCATGGTGGCACAGTGGTTAGCATTGCTGCTTGCAGTGCAATTAACCTGGGTTCAATTCTGCTTTTTGAATGGAATTTGTACTGTATGTTCTACCCATATTAGCATGGATTTCCTCCCACAGTCCAAAGACATACTGGTAGGTTAATTTGCTTCTAGGAAAATTGGCCCTGGTCTGAGTGTGTGCATGTCCATGTCTGTATGTGCCCTGTAATGGACTGTTGTTCAATCCAAGGTGTATCCTGCTTTATGCCTGTTACTTGCTAGGACTCCAGCTGTAGCTCCCCTGTGACTCTGAATTGGATAATGCAGACAAAAAATGGTTGGATGCAAACAACAGTGTGATAGCACCTGCAGTACATTTGTGTGTGGATTTATGGTATACATTTGTGTTTAGCTAACATGCAGTGCAAGTGTAAATTAGTGAACTGCTGAGATTTACATGACACAGACTCCCGAGCTTCAAATGAACTGTGTGGAGTTAACAGCTTCAGTTTTGTTTCATTGCATTAGCCTTGTTAGCTCTCGTCGTCTTTGCTGATTCTGCAGGAATGCAAATGCCTGAACATTTTTGAAGTGCAAACTACTGTACAACCACCATCATTTCAGAAACTCATTAAAGAGCACTGCGTTGAACGAAGGAGCAAACTCCTGTTTTTTTTTAAAAAAAGATGTAACCCCAAATTAGTTTGAGTCAATTTACAAGATTTGTGAAGGAATTTAATTAGAAGACAAATTATTGAGTTGTTTGGGAATTTGGATTTCAAATTTTTCGTTTATTTTCTAATACTGTCTCAAGGGAGCACAAGCTAGGTTTTGCAAGGGAAATTAAAACATGTTTTTTTTTGCTGAATTTATATTACTTCCAAGATGAGAGCACTCTTACTCTCCATACTCAAATGAACAAACTTATTTTAAATCCCAATACCCGCACTTAATCTGCACTGTGAAAGAGATTCTCCGTGGCTGAAGTAAATGAGGTGGAAAATAGTAGCTGGCTGCGACTCTCTCCCATTGGAGTTAATAGCCCTCCTTGTTTGAAGACAACAACCTGCTTGAAAGTCTCTGTATATCATCAAACGTCCTCCACCAGTTAATTCATCCACCTTTCTTTTTGACTGCCTATTATTACTGTCTTCATTTTGTTGTAGTTGTGTTGTGAGTCAGTAAAGCTCTTAAGAATTACTTGTAACGGACCATTTTGGAGCAATGCATTAATAATAAGAAAACAGTTTATTGTTTATGATGGATTTTGATACGGGTCCAACCATCTTGCCATCAGAGGGCACCCCAACCTCTAGTGCCTGCTCCAGCTGCAAGCAGAGGCGCAGACCAAGCAGACATCAGTAGCCAATCCCTGCTTGCCTAGTTCCCTAGCTCACCACACCTCAAGCCTGCTTAAACCCTGCTCAGCGTTAAAACAGAGCTTGGTACTGTTTTCACTACTCAGAGCTCTACATCCAGCCTTTGGTGAATTCTTCCCTTGTTCCTGCATTTGTCTCCTGCTCCTGATTACTTCCTTGTTCATCATTTGCCTTGTCTTTATTCCTGAGTTTTGTCTACTTGTTGTTTCTTGGTTTGGTTTTCTTCAGTTTGGTGTTCTCAGCCCTTGGTCTTTTGTGTTTTCTTCCCGGACGCCTTACCTGTTTTCTTGGGGGACTTTGACTATTGGATTGTGTTCCTGGTCCCTGATTTTAGATTTATCCTTCTGGCTTTGGACTTTCGCTCAACTCCAGACCCTGGCCTTGGATTTTTTGTGACCTTGGAACCTGCATAGGATCCAGTCCCTAAGTGCTGAGCTGTGGACCAGCCTTAGAGATTTGCCAGGAGGTAGCACATTTGTAATTAAGAGGGTACACCCTGGTACATCCAAAGGCACTGGTTAAAACAAATCAACGAGATTCCCACTCAACTAAATAAATATATGCTTTGCACACTGCACATTTCCTTTTGGCACAGCTGTACATGTACCTCCTTGGCATTCAAAAAGGCTGTGCTCAAGGCTTTGAGTTGTTTTTTTACACTGTGTTTAATTAATAATCTGCAATGATAAATGTGTCTCTTGGTAATTCTGGACACAAAATGTATCCCAAACAATACAGTTAATTGAACATACCTCCTTAGTACAAAATGCCCCTGAATTCTTGCAATGTACTGATTTCAATTCAGTGCTATTTGTACCTTCTTCTTTGTTAAGCTTTTAAACAATTATCAGATATATGATTGGGATTGTAATGCCACTGCATATGTTAATAGTAAATGCTTTGAGGAAAATGTTTTGCTTCATGTCCTGTTATTTTATTATTACAGTTTAGAATTAAGGGTGAATAAGGGGATGAAAACACTTTCTACAGTTGGGTGCCATTCACTGTTTTTTTCTTAAAATTCCCTAAAAAACTCTTCAAACCATCTTGGGGGTATAGGTGCCTGTGCCTCAACATAAACACTATAAAGCTTGGCTCAGGGCTTGCTGGGAAATGCAGGACCTGTGCTTTCCCGTGACATCCCTGTTGTGTGTATGAGGTATGCCTAGCCACAGCTATGGCTGCCTAAATGGTAAGACTCATGTCATTGGACAGGTGTTGTATGCTCCAGTTTCCTTATACAGCTTCATTGTTCCTTCAGTGATTTTGCATTGGATGACTTCATTCAAAACATAAGAAGCTCAGCTTTCTAGCTTTCAAACATTCCCATACACACAATGTCAAAAAGCAAATCCTGCAGCCAGAATTCAAGAGCTCAGTGCTCTCAGATAGATGTGTGAGAGCTGTGAGTGCCCCCCAGTGTCTGTCACTCAGAGTTCCCCGTAAACCAATGGAAACAGTGATAAACAGGCAAAGACAACGTAAAGGGTTTAAATAATCAATGAACCAATCAATCACAAAGAAAGAGTTTGGAAGAAGGACTACTTTCCTGCATAGCTCATGTTCTCAGGTAACAGCAGCTCTTCCAGCTCTATGTTTTGTCAATGCAAGTACAGTATCTACAGGCCCCTTTTTTGGATTTAGCCCAGAAATTAAGATATTAATCTGCAATGTTCAGGGTGTAGAATCACCTTGTGCCCAGTGTTTCCAGTGTAGGCTTTGAGGTGCCATGACCCTTACTGGAAAAAAGTGGCTTTTTGATAATGGGTGGAAGGTGGATGGATAAAGAGATTATTATTATTGCTGTTTGTGATGAAAAAGAAAAAAAAGGCTAAAATTATATTCTAATGCTGCTTCTGTACTTAAATTATTAATTGTATTTTTGCAGCACTATTCATTCTACAGGATCCCAAATTATGACCTACTTTTATCTGCTTATTCCAAAGGCTTTGAGGTGCCATGACCCTTACTGGGAAAAAGAAGCTTTTTTCTGACATGATAATGGGTGGAAGGTGGATGGATGAAGAGATTATTATTATTGGTGTTTGTGATGAAAAAGAAAAAAAAGGCTAAAATTATATTCTAATGCTGCTTCTGTACTTAAATTATTAATTGTATTTTTGCAGCACTATTCATTCTACAGGATCCCAAATTATGACCTACTTTTATCTGCTTATTCCAAAGGGTTTAGTTATTATTGATTACATTAATAATTTCAGCTTAAGCCCACAATAAAATACATTAATTGGGGCACACAGCTCTTTGACACTGTGACTCATAGTCAGTATTTTAACCTTCTTTTAATTAATGTCTTGATAAGTGCTGCTCTTTCATCTGATTGCTCCTGCAGGTGAAAGTAAAAGGTTATACCCAGTGAATATGTGTAGAATAACAAGAATTGAACATTGTGCTATTAGCTACAGGATGTAACTTTACATTGTGCTTTGAGAAAATTGCATTTAAAAGTGCTCTATAAGAACAGTTGTTGTTATTATAAGCATTCTAGTTATAATGAGGGAAATCAAAAACACAGGACTCTCTGTATATGCTAGAAGAATGGGTTGGGCTCTATGACACCTATGTCAACTGGGAACAATTAACAGATACAAGTTAACCTAGGCAGAATGTCTTTGGACTGTGGAGGTTGAATGAATGAATAATTAAGAATCAGTGCATGTGAAACAATATGTGAATCTCTAGTTTACTTAGCACAGTTAAAGGGGAAATTAGAATAAGGTGTTTATTTTGGCAGTTCTGTTCTATTCACTACTGTATATTAGTTGAAATATTTTTTCATGATCAAAAGTGATTTCAGAGGACCACGGAAAAAGAGTAACTGATCTCCACAGGCTGGAGAGGCTTGAAAAACTATTTCTAAATATTTGGGGATTAATCCATCTACTGTGAAAGTCTAGAAATTGAAACTATTCAAGACCCAGTCATCCTGCCAAGATCAATCCAGAAAATTATTCAGGAAGACACAAAGAACCCCAGAGTAACATATTGTATAAGGATCCCTCTCCCTGCAACCCTCTCTTGCTGTGGCCTCGAGCATTAGGAAAAAACAGTATTGTAATTGTTTTCATGCGAGGAAACCAGTAAGAAACTATTGCTCTCTGAAAAGAACTTTGCTGCCTGTCTCAGGTTTTTCAAAGGGCACCCAAATGATCCTACAGTACATGACTAGTGGTAGAATGTTGTCTGGACAGACAAGTCAAAAGTTGAGCTGCTTGTGTTTTGTGTCAAAACCAAACACTGACTTCCAACAGAAAAACTTCTGTCAAGCATGGTGGTGAGAGTATCAGAGTTTGGGGCTGCTTACTGCCTCAGGACCCAGACTAACACTGACAGAACCATAAATTTGACATTGTATCAGCAGTCTGGAGGCAAATGTCAGTCCTGAGGCTGAGGTGAAAGTGGGTCATGCAGTTAAACAATAACATATAACAGGAAGTTAGTAAAGTTGTTTGTGTTTATATTGAGGTGAAAAAATGCTTCTTCTACTGCTTTTTACAATAGTCATGGTGCTGCTTCTGAGATTAGTGACTTTAAGCATTAACAGGGTCCCAGAAAATGGGCAGCAGAAAAATAAGAGTGAACAATCACTCTGTCAGTTTCCTGTTAACAATCATAATTGGGGATAAAATAAAGGCTCTCAGGCCTGAATTCTGTCACAAAACATGCTTTGTTTCTGCCTTTATTTTAGTGATATTCCTTTAAATTTACAGGTCAGTCAGTTTTACAATGACGGCATAGAGAACCAATTACACAACCCTTTGAAGTCCAGAGCCCTACCCACTTGCATATGCTGTATGAACTACAGCATTATATACTGTACCCCTACTTTTCTTTCTTGGTAAAAGCCTTTTTTACTTTTCTAAAATAATTAGTATAGCCTATAGGTTTGTATCCCAGTAGAATATGACCCATTGATACCAGTTTCTCTTAAAACTTCAATGTTTGCAACAATATTTCAAAGGCTGTGTATCAGGTGCCCACTGCATATGTTGAAGATGTGAAACACCTTGAAATGCAGCCAAAAAGAATATCAGATAATTTAATAAACAAGGATAATTTACATTCAGTGTAAGGTTTTATATACCAGCACAACCAGCTGTCAAAGCTTAGAAAGTAAGAAAGTAAGAGCTTATGCATTCTCGGTCAAATGGTAGAATTTTTTTTTTCAGAAAATACTCCACTTCCATTGAAAGTCTTGTCTTTCTTCACTGGAGCATGTAATTAGTCTTCTTACATAGTGTCAGGCTGTTGCCTTTTCCACTCTGGTCACCATACTGTCTTAAAAAGCATACAATGACCATGAGTTTCAGCTGAAACTTTTGAGATCTTTCCAACAAAGGAAACCAATTCACCAACTGCACCACTCCTGCAGAGCTGCATTTCTGCTCTCAGGTAGTGTCCCTTCCTGATGCACAAATACTCTTTCCAAGCAAAAAAAAGAGCATTAAATGCATTTTAAAAAAGACATATGCCATGTGATGCCCAAACATTTAATATGCAAAATTGTGTAGCATCAGTTTTTATGTTCTCTTGTTGCCCTTCAAAATATTATATTTTATCATCATATTCAAACCGTTTTTTTCATACACATTTTGCATTCACTCACGAATGTTGGCATTGTTGTTTTATATGCCAGAATGCCAGAATGAAGTTGCATAATAAAGGCACAATGCCTACTTTATATTTAAAAAAACTGCTAAACAGACAGGTCACATAAAATTCCAGATCACCAGAGAGAAAACTAGAAGCTAATACAAACCACAGTGTCGCAGGACAGAGGAGCTGCATTTTGTATACGCACAGCAACATGTGCATTACAGTGATAAGAGACATAGCTTCACAGACTCATTAATCTTCTGTGTATTGCAACCTGGCAATTCTTTTTTTTTCTCCTCTCTTTCTTGGTGATTTTCATATTTTCTGAAAGATCACAACACTCTGGACTTCAATGGTAGAGTCAAGGTGTTTCCAGCACATTGCTTACATTTGAATGCAGATGCACACATGCACATGCACACACATGTAAAAATATATTCGCTTGAAAATACAAAGTAAATGAAAATGCAGCAGGTTTGGGAGGGTGGGGGGGGGGGTAGGGTTAGCAGCCTTTTCTGAAGCTTGTGCTAATTTAATTTGTCTAATTAGTTGCAAATTTCAGTTCTTTTATCAAAATGGTAGGCAGTGTGCTGGAATGCTGAAAGACTTAAGTGTCTGTTTTGACTGAAGGCATCAAAAGGGGCGAGATAAATACCAGACAAATACTCATCTCAGAACTGCACTGAAAGCAATGATTACAAAAAGGCAACAGAACATCAATGTGACACCACTGAAAAAGCAGTAAATTGAAGCTTATATGCACAATATAACACAGTACAACAAGTACAGCAAGTAGTGCACAATGTAGTGAGACTATTATGACAGCACTGTAAACCATATCAGTAGCATACAGTATAGGGGAAATAAGTACTGTACCATGTCAATCATTCACCAGATAAGACCTCTTCATCTATGAATGGAGGAAAAAATGTCACAGCCTAGGCATGCATAGCCATACCTACAACTCTCTCACTTCTTTTGTAACTAATGATGGAAACAGTAGAATTAATTCTGAATCTTACAGAAAAATGTCCATACTTACTGTGCAATGCTTTGTGATGCAGTATGGCCCAAATATATAGCAGCCTGTGTACCAGGGAATTCATCAGGAGAAAAAAGTGGAAAATCTTTTACTGGCCAAGGCAACCTCCAGATTTAAATCCATGTGAACATGAATATTACCTGCTGAAGAAAATATTTTAGTCAGAACACACCCAAGAACAGGCCAGAACTGTTCTGTACCACTGATCAAATGTAACCGTGATCAAATGATTACACCCTTTAACTAACTATTGATTTGTACACCTGAATATTTACCTAAAATTAATGTGTTCCAAACCTAATGGTCACCTCAACTCTACTGAACAGAAAATGTTTGTGTTCTATTTGAATGAAAGTACCCCAAAATAAAACAGAATTTACTTCTTGAAGTGTGAAAGTACCACTCCAGCCACAGCTTTGCTAGAGATAAAACTTTCTGCTGTTGATTTGTTTGTAATTCAAAATTGAGATGTACTGTACTTACACATTAAGGCAGTAAATCTGCACTGTATTCTGTCATTCTGGAACGTACATTTTTATAAAACTATAAGCAAAAGGGCCATTAAAACATTTTTTCTAGATGCTAGAAATCAGTGGTTTTCAGCCCTGGTCCCGGAGTGCCCCACTGTCTGCTGGTTTTTGTTCAAACAGATTCTTAATCACCAGTGCTGATTGCTGCCTGTAAGTGATCTGTTTGCTGATGCAGACTTTTCTGCACTCTGTCCTTGAGTCCAAAAATACCCTGAAGTGCATTCTTTCAAACAACTTCAGCACACAGAACTTTATGCAGTCTTTATTCAACCAGATAATTAAGAATGTGCTTTTTTATTTCTGTCCAAACAGCTCTTAATAGGTGATTAAGTGGCAGCAGACAGACACAGGTGGGAGTGACACAGTATCAGACAACTCTTATTAGCTTAGGTCTAATGAATTACATTTCAGCTACCACACCTGAATAAGGGCAATCCTGGAATGTGCTTATTAGCGCAGGGTTCATACCAATTAAAAATCTCATTAAGCTTTTTTAGAGGTAAAAGCAAATTTTAAATAAGGCCTCAAACAGAAAATTGAAATTAGCAGGGGATTAAGATCTCATCTTTAGGAAAGCCACACACACAAGACACGGGGGTTACCCAAGACTTGGATTTACTAGAATACTTTAAAAGCTAAAGAGTGAATGCAGAAAAAAGACTGACAGAAAGGAATATGACAAAAAGAATGAGCTCAAAAAGTAAGTGCGATGTTCGTTACCATATTCTAATTTGCATTTTGTGGATTGTCTAGGATTTCTTTAGGCAGTCTTCATTAAAAGTTTATTGTATAGTTGCAATTTAATTTCCGTTCACTATGCTGTGCATTAATCAGCTACCTCCATTTCTCTCTCCAGTGGGCTGATTCTGAACAGCAATTTAAGAAGCTGTTCAGACAACAGGTGCTAGAACTCCACTTTAAAAATCTCTGGAGGGAATAGCCACTAGTTTCCCCCTGAAGTCTTTTCAATAAAGCACATTCACCGCCATAGCTCCCTAGCAATTGCTTAGCACAGTAGGGCTAATCTGACAATTTAGATGACCACACAGTCTTCTGTTTTCTCTGTTGAATTTCTAATCCATGAAACCACCTTTACAAATAAACACCACACAACGAAATGAGGCACATAGAAGGACATAAAACATGCTAAAAACACATTCATTAAACAAATCCAAATATCATTTTCTAAATCGACATTTTTTTCCTTTAGATGAAGGCATATTTCTGCAATTTTGCTTCGTGAATATTTTTCTTAAAAAAAAAACATTTACCAAATTGTATTGTATACTTAGGAAAAATAGGATCAGTAGTACTATTACTGTACAGTATGTGTAAAGTATAATTATTTTCCAAGAAAGGAGATAAGACAGCATAACAGTTTAGTACTGCTTTGAGTTTTCCAACATTCCAGCTCTTGCACACACAACTTCCACAGCAAACATGCCTTATTGTAACACCACTGATCTGTCTATATAAGCTTTCTATAAATAAAATAATGAGGGAAGGCAAAGTGATGGAGAGTGCTGTTGCCTCTCAGATCCCAGTCCTGGAATCGGTACCAGACGAAGGCATCTTTAATACTTTATACTAATAATATGGTCTGCATGTGCTCCTTACATTCAAGAGGCTTTTCACTGCGAGTTCTGGATTTCTCCCATCTCCCACAGACGTAAAGGCTAGGTTAATCTGCATTTCTACTGGATATTGTCCCTCTGTGCGTGCTTGTGTGTCCTTTGATAATGACTTTATTGTCCCAGATGGGAAATTGGCTTTGCAAGCAGGTACAGTAAAAGATAAACAGTAACAGTGAATCTGGGTCTAAATCGATGCCTAGATGTAAGGAGCTCAGATTCAATGTGCAGGAGGTGGTCATGACAGTCAGTGATTATATTGGTCTTCTGCTTTTATATCTTTTATATCATGTATATGCTTTTATGTCTGACAGCTGTAGTTGTGTGCACCAATAATTAATAATGAAAGACTGCTGTCCCATCCAGGGTGTAGATCTGCCTGGCACCATATACTTCTGAAATGGACTCCAGGTTACCACCACCAGGAAAAAACAGCTTTCTGATAAAGGATGGGGATGAAGTCCTTGAAACACCTGTTGCTGCTCATATAATGTAATTCCTACCAAAGGGGAGTCTTATCTCTATCCTGGTGTGCAACTTCAGGTCTTGCCCTCCAGTGCAGTTTTCTTCAACCAACCATCGATCCTTGGAATTTGGCCTTTACAATGTCCATAAAACACACTCATGATCTCATTGAGGCTAAATTTATCACAACTCCATACACAGTTTTAACCAACATAGAATTCTAGCTCTGCCAAACATCTAGCAGTGTTGGGGGGGGTACCTGAGACAGGATTTGCTGAATGCTATTTTCATGTTTTTCTAAATTCAGTGAAGAAATAAAAATATTTTAAATTATTTAGGGGAGCTATACTACCATATACAATAGTTTTGACACAGTCTTACATTCTGAAAAGTGATGCTTAGATTTACGATGTCTATAGCTACATACCACTCACAAGCCATACTTATTTCCCTCCATATTTTGTATATAATTAAAAATAAGCAGATCCTTCAGACGTAATCTGAATCTTTCCTACATGTGATATTTCATTATGAATGAACCTAAAAAATGTATATCAAGAGCATATCGACAGAGAGAAAACTGAATTCAAGCTTTTTTGCAAGCACAGGTGAAATAATATAAAATTAAACACTTTGAAGATTAATGTCCAGAGTAATAAACCAGACAAATAAAAGGAGACAGGTCATGGCATATTTTATTTCAGGAGGCGAGACAGATATATCTTTTGAAATTGTAGCGTGCTATTCCTATGACCTTTTAATTAAGGGAATAAAGCTTTCAAGCTCAGTGAATGTATTCCTCATGATCAAATCTCATGTCTCTGCCAGCATCTATAAAGAGCCTGAAGGTCAGCTGGATAATACATAGTGAATGGCTTTGCTATGAAGTACATGTGCTAGTAATAAGGTCTCACACTGCATGCAATCTTACAAGATCGATTAAACTTATTGTGCTTAAGGAGCCAGTGGCTTAAACATATACAGTATACAAGCTAACAGCTTCAGTTCACGGAAGAGAAGAATTGTCATAAAATATTATTCTTTAATATCTGTAGCAAAGAAACTGTTTTAAATGCATGGTCCTATCAATTACTCCTTTGGTGTTCTTCATATAATATAGAAATGTGTTGGCCAAAAATGGACTAACATGATGCTGTACATCAGCAAAAACTGACACAGGTGTTTTGGCATTACCACAAGGCTGTGAAGCCAAACTGTATTTTCACTTAAACCAAATATCCCTTCAGTTTGTCTGAGCTGTGTTAAGGTCGGACACTCCAATTATCGATTTAAATTTCATGAAAAAGAAAGAATTCAGTCCTAACTATTCATTTACAGTAGATACAACAGCAGTAATGGATTTAAACCTCCATATAATAAGCAAAGCTCCCGTGTGAACCAGAATATTCTTCACAGTGAGAACTAAATACCTACTACTGTACCTCCTAATAGTGATTTCTATCAAATGAGCTTGATGGGTGGAATAGCCTATGCTCATTTGCAACCTTTCTTATATTCTTAAATTGCTCAAATATTAATTTATCCAGGGCAGCACAGTGCCCTGCAGTGGTTAGGATTGCTGCCTTGCAGTATGGAGCCACGGGTTCAAATCTGAACCGGGGTTGCTTTCTGCATCGAGTTTGTTCGTGGGGGTTTCTTCCAGATGCTCCAGTTTCCTTCCACAGTCAAAAGACATATCAGTAAGTTAGTTGGCTTCTGGGACAATTGATTCTAGTGTGAGTGTGTGTGACTGTGTCTGTGTAACCTACGATGGACTGGCATCCCAGCCTGGTTGTATCCTGCCTTGAGCCCATGACTTGCTAGGATAAGCCCTGGCTCCCCCAGGTCCAGTGCTTCTTCAACTTGAAAAAGTGGTTAGAAAACAGGTGATGGATGAATTAATTTGCCCAAAGTTTCTAATGAAAATGCTATTGTGATATTGTGAAAATACATACAGCTGGGGTAAGAGTCAGAACCAAAGACGTGATACTGTTTATATAAACTTAGTATAAGGTTTAAGGTGCGTGTCCGGCACCATGATTGCCTTTGGGTAAACCAACTTTTCAATCAACTTTATTTAACCCCTGTTTATTAAATTAGTAAATACCTTTCACCAAAAGAGATCCCCTTGGAATTTGTGGTAGCTATGCCAAAGGCACTCTTAATGACTGTTTAACTTTAATTAGTATTAACACAAAACATGTTCATTGTTTAGCTGCAATAACCTTTTTCTGTGAAGTTATTTAAAAAAGGTTATTCAATTAAGGGATTAATTAGTAATTCTTACTTTGCCCTCTTTGCATAAGAGGTTAATTGAAATGACTCCAACAACTATGTAGCATTAACAGTCTACCAATAAATATTTCATTAATCCCCAATTAACAACCTTGTTCAAGTGTCTTCGTCTGTGATGGATTGGACCAGCATGCACCTACAGTATGTCTGCAGCTGAATTTTGGTGCATTAAACAGGAAAGGATCAGACAATACTGGTTAGGAGCAGGCAAACAAATTAATTGAGGACTTCGTCTCTATTTGCAGAAACATCAGAAAGAACAAGTGCCAAGATGCAAAAGAATAAGTAAATAAAACAAGTAGGGCACATAGTTGTCCTGAATGTAAACTAGAGCTGGATTGTTAACATGTTAATACAGTATAAAAGAAGTCCTAGAACATCTGTGAATCGCCTGCTGAATGTAGTTTTCTCATCGTTCCCCCTATCGGTTTAGACCTTCACTGTAATGTGCATAGAATCTGATTTTTCTTTTTTCTCAACACCCCTAGCCGCAACATCTCCGAGGAAGCTTATGGGCTACAAAAAAAAAAACAAGTAATGTTTTTCAAGCTCATGGGCTCCTTTCATGGAGTGGCATCTCATCCAGGGTGTATCCTGCCTTGTGTCCATTGCTTAATAGGATAGGCTCCAGCTCCCCTGTGAGTCTGTATTGGATAAAGTGGGTAGAAAATGGATGGATGTCCTACTCTCTTATTTTCTTAAGAAATCAGAGTTGAACTCATCCCACTCTCTACACCAATAGCCACTTTCTGAAACTCTCAATGACTTGCCGTGAGCATTTCATTTTGGAGGGCAGGGATAACCCATCCCGAAGCTCAAGCCATCCATTTCAAGGCATTTATTTAACTAAATACATCGATCAAAAATACTCATGTTTTTCGGAGTACCAATTTCCAAAGCAGGGCATTCATGGATCAGGGTCCCACCTATTATTTGACCCTTGCAGTACAGAATCTGGAGCCCTTACTATTCCTAATGGTACAGCTCATATTTACTGTAAATCAATGATTACCAGCCCGCAGATAGAAATATTTTCTAACAAAGACTATACCTGTTGACCTACATAGGAGCTGCTTTTCCAATAGATTACCCTCTATTGAGCACTGGAATGTATCTCGTCATGAACCTGGAATGAGTTAAAGGTAGAAGAAAATACACAAGAGGTTAGATACATTTACTTTTTAATACTTGCTCTGTGCTGAACTTCAAAGTTCAAAAGCACAAAAATGTGAGATAAAAAGCACAGCTGAATTTAGTTCCAGTCAGTTGTTTTCCAATGGTAAGTAGAATTTACTGTATAAATTCCACGGAAAATTGAGCTTCCTTGACAATTGTGCCCCAAAAAGATTAATTAGGGAAGAAGAGGAAAACGTACTTTTGTATACTGCATACACATCTGTGAACTTCACTTGCGTAAATGAACTTGGTACTAAGTGTGACTGGATCATGATTGTATTTTCTTTTTACAGTTTGCCTTTGATTCCACGATTCGTCTGCAGGGTATATTTTAATTGGCTGTGGAAATAAGAGAAGAGACTATAATGCCTTGTTTGCTATTCTTTGTAACGATGTTCAAAGGCACTGCTGTCCACAACTGCTATTTGTACTGTATTTATTATATTAAAAAAGGGGCAGGTTATGAAGATTTTTCTTTACACCTGGATAATGATTTCTATTTCACTCATATTTACAAAATATGCTGATGTGCACCACATAATGTTCCCAAAATAATTTAATTTTCATATTGCAAGTGTAATACAATTATTCCCAATACATTTATATCATGTGAAGGTGTTGTGTTACAGAGCAACTACAAGAAGAAACAGTTTAACACGATACATTCTTAATTTTGGCATTAAAGCTAAAAATATACACCAGCTGATCTCAGAATAGCTGTTAATTGATTTCAGAATAGATATTCACTTTAAATTGCTAGAGGATTTTAGTGTCGGCAACTTGATTTCAATTACATACACTTACGACTGCAATTGAAATTGTTCTAGAGTGTTAAGATTTTCATTGTGGTTTAAGCCACAGTATAAAGTACAAGACTGCTTGCTAGAAAAGGAACATAAGACTGACATTCACTCAATAAGAGCTAGCCCCATGGCATGTACTGTACTTTATATACATTATTCACAAATCTTAAGAATACTGCAACAAATTAAGTACTGTATGTGTTTTATGAGTTTGCAAAAAGAAACGATTTTCTATCGACCAGGAGGGTTTCTGGAAGGTATCAACAGTTAATCAATGAATCAATCAATCATTTGTAATGAGACAGATTTTGTATCTGTTACAAAAATAAAGTTGTGTACTTCAGTTGATCTTTAGGGGAAACAGAATCTTCTACTTGTATTGTAAAGTTAAAATTGGAGGTACTGTACTTAGTTCAAAAGAAACTTGTTTTAGTTTTCTGCCAGTAGCCATTTATGCTTGTACTTCAAGAGTATTCCATCATAGATGGGAAATAAGGGCTTTTTATTACAAGAACTTGTTTTGTTAATTTTTGAACAGTAAATCTGCTCATAAAAGTAATCCCTCGAAAGGAGGGATAAATGAAATTCCCAAACATATTCCTCTAATTTTAGTCCTGCAATTTTCCAGGATGTGTCTCACAATAGAACCGCCGGTGTAAATTAGACTATTGCACTATTGCACTAGTGCAACAGGTCAGATAAACGGAGTAAAAGTGTTGAACTAACTTGCCAGTGGATAATTTAGGAAAATGTGTGATCTTCAAATTTAGGCAGTTTACATGTAAAATATGTAACATGTTAAACATAATGTTAAATGATGATGATTAAAGCTTTCAGATTTTATTGAAGACCTAGATTGTAATTGATCTGTGTAATGTTCTGTACTATTTAAAAAGCAAACACCAGCAAAGAACAGAGACAGGTATAACAGCAGAGCTACCCAGTAATAATCGTTATGATATGTCTGCTACGCATACAGTAAAAATCATTATACAAAATTATTATTATGTAAAATACATTATTTTAACAAGAGTCATCCTGGCAGATCACAATGGAATGTAACTAGATAACAAGTTTTGCTTAAAATATCCATATTTAAAATAAAGAAAAATAGAAGTCAGATGGCAATAATGAGTCTTCTGGTAATTAGGATACAGAGGCAACATAACAGCTATTGATGCATGTTTGTGCAGAGCCAGAGGGATGTACTGTAAAATAAAAAGTGAGAAATTAAAATCAAAGTTCAATGTTCAGATGCAACAAACCGACAGCCAAGCTAGTAAACATCTTTCAGACACTTTGCCTGAAATCTACATGATTTCTGAAAAGAGGGAGGCGTTTTTTTCTGCTCAATCTCCTGCCTCATTTTTCACGCTGACAGACACAGACGTCCTGACAGGTCCATAGGCTTTGCTCATGTTTACGGAGATCATCCTAGAGGGAGATGGCAGTTTCCATCAAATAAAATGAAGCTGTAAAAGCACTGCCTTTCTGATAGGTGGGTGTGTTTTCATTACTCTTCACAAGCAAATGGAGGTTCCAGAAACCCTTTATATGTGAAAGGATTGAGGACATTTGAATTGAATCCACATGCCTGGGGATAAACCACTTATTTCATGGCCTGCCTATGTCATGATTTTGTGTCAACTGATGCAAAGGTGGTGTTTTACTTTATTGCACACTTGGAAATTCAGAACATAAATGATTCTGGGCATGGTGAGTTGCAGCTTTGACAAAGCTGTTCATTTCAGTTGGGTAATTTTTACAGTTGCATCAATTTTGTGAGTAGGAGGTGCATCTGCTGAATGTGCATACTCACATAAAGTCAAAATCCAGTTAAATCAAGTCCACCAGTTTGCACTTGACTGTTGTACTGTTCATCAAGGGCAGTAGAATATTTCAATATTAAAATTTGCACAATGTTTGTGCTCTACTTAGAAAGCATTCAGTTATATTCCAAAGAGAAGGTAGGAAAATCAAGAAGGAATTTTAAATAAATCTCCTTTGATACCAATATTTTCTGACAAACAGCTAAATGATGAAGAGGACCACAGAGAGAGGATGTCCACTTTCCCGAAGAACATGACAGAACACGTTTCCGTTGGTTACACTTAATATGAAGTAGATGTATAAGAGTAATTAGCAGAACTAAGCATGTTACAGAAGTAACACCTAAAATGAAGACAGTGACAAGGACCCAATCTTTTGAAGTTGGGAGTTTTGCACTGACAAAGGGGCATTGTGAGCCCAAAAGTGACTGGAATTGAATCCTGACAGGGAAAGAGCAGGGATTCTCACACATGCAATGACATGTTCCTCCTGTACATCATCTGAAGTAGCTTACAGCTGTATTAACTTAACTGTATTAACTCCTCTGTTATTTGGGATATATAAGGTCTTATGGAAAAAGAAACGATTTCTAATACTAATCTGTAGTTGCTGGAATCAGAGAAGAATCACATCCAAGACAAGACTCATGATTTTTTGTATATTCAAGACTTCAGTGTAAATGGGGAAACTGCACCTTAGGTTTAAATGACAAATCTTTGCAGTTGCTTCCACAGAGCTCAACACAGAAACACTTTGATATCATGGAGAAAACTTCTGAAGTACTCTTCAGTACTCATCTGAAGCAAATGAGCCTGCTTCCAGAGCACACACAAGCTCAAATTCAATTGCCAAGCCAACATGTAAATTGGTTAATGTGTTCTGCTCTGGTGAGTCAAGATTGAAATCCCTTCAAGGGTCTCTGGGGCATCATTTATTAAAATGGTGGTAGTGTTTTGAAGCTGATCCCTCACTTCAGCAATGTTCAAGCAGAAGACCAACTGACCATAGCATCATGTGTGGCTTCTAAATGTTAATGTTTTTATACAACAATATTCTAACAAGAAATCTTTAAAAAGGAGCCATTAGTCAATATTTAGTCATCTGAACAAATTCATGTCTATGCATCACAATCCTGAGCTAATTTAATTTGTCATCTTTACGTTGCTTCTTTGCTGTGCAGAAAGTCAATTGTATTTCTGGTTGTGTGCTAATCGATCAGATTAGGATCACAAATTTCATATGTTTTTTTGTTCAATAAAGCAAAAGAAATCAGCTGATTGTTTTGGCTATATTAAAATACTGTATATTCTCAGAAAAATAAAATGAATTTCGAACATGTTTAGACATTGTTACAGCAGTAAAGCACAACTCACAAAATTTGTTTAATGCAACAGGCTTCCTTTAATTCTTTTTTTACTTTAAGCCAAAGAAGCTATAATCATATCAGTAATTCTATCATCCTTTAAAGCTAAGTCACCAAGCAGCAGTACTGCATGTCACCAGAGCTTTACTTGGTGAGTGTCTTCTTGAGAACAGTTCCTATGGATTAAGAAAGGGATCCTCGAGAGTATATGTTCATTGACCAACAGATGAAGGCTTCCTTTCTACAAAAAAAGTCACTCAAACTTCTACAATGAGAGTCTGTCTTTTCTATTGAATGAATCCAAAGTTATTTAACCGACTGAAGAGGTCCTCTAATCCTCTTTCCATTCATTAAGAGATGTGGGAGTTGTGTTCAGCTTGTTTATCACACTGTGCACGCAAAGCCACTCATCTTGAAGTGATCAGCAAGAATAAAGTCAGTTTTTCATTAACCCCTACAATCCACAGCTGTAATGCCTGCTACAGATGGTACTTGACTGTTCAAAGAAAGTTTGAATTGAGATGATTGCTCTTTAAGACTCTAAATAAAATATTTTTTATTTATATTCCAGATTTTTTTTTCTTTTTTAACTTATACGATTAGAAAGATAAGCTGCTGCACTTTTTAATGCACTCTATGATTCAGTGTACAGTATTTTTTGGTACAATCTTTTCTTGTATACTGAAATACTGTTAGTACTGTATATACTTCATAGCACATTTGATGAATGCATAATCAAAAGGAGAAAACAAACATAATAATCATTATTACAATCATTTTTGCTTTGGCTTTCTACAGTTTTACGATTTAGCCATTTACAGGTTAAAATCACTAAGGCAATGTTAAAAGGTTTAATGAAGACAAATGTCAGCAAGGACAAAAGGTGGTATTTTAAAAGGCTGAACCACATGCAGTTAAACCTCCCAAAACAATTATTGCGTCTAATCTTAAACTTATTAAGCCAAAAATAGTTTAACTAATGATCACGCATTTCTCTTCTCACTAACTTCACCAGCTGTGCAGTTGTTAATTAATCTGTGTATAAGGGCTTAATAAAATGGATCTTGCTTTGGTAAGAATGTTTTTTTAGTTGTTGCAATAAAGATTGCTTAAACAGAAATAACAACTGCTCTAACTTGTTTCAAGCATTTCAGCATAAAGTGACACAATTGTCTAGTATTGCCAACCTTTTCCGGCAAACTGGAATGAACAAAAGAAAAAAACATACCCATGATTTCATACGGCAATTTATGTCACAAGCGAAGATGTTGAGCTCTTGTACAACTTTATGTGACTTTAATGACTTCCAGCACATAATTCTGAAGAAAGAAAATGTGCATTTATGTAACATGGTTTACGCAGATAAAACTAATGGCTTTGTATTTCCAGGGTGGTATGGTAGCTCAGTGGTTAGCATCCCTGCCTTGCAGGGTCTGGGCCCTGGGTTCGGAGTGTGGTGTGCTATCTATGTGGACTTTTTGTATTCTCCTCATAGTAGTGTTGGTTTCTTCCTACAGTCCAAAGACATACTGGTAAAATAATTGGCTTCTCGGAAACTTGGCTTTGGTGTGAGTGTGTCTGTGTTTGTGTGCATTGCTATGTGGGAAACCCTCCTGTTTCCCTACAGCCCTGTATCGGATAAAGTGGTTGGAAAATGGATGAACTTCAGATTCTTGTCAGGGTGTGGTTAACTTCGTGTCAAACATGCTATATCTATCTTGTCACTTAATCTCACAATTTGTTAACAAAACAAAATGTGCCCTATTTGCTCACAAATACACAACCTTAGCTAATGAAATGGCAAGGTAATAATTTACTTATGTAAATTAGTGCACTTGTTTATCTCCAATATATGCCTCTAATTACTCTGGGGCTGTAATTAAATTGACAGAGGCAGAGCTTTACAAGGAACAGATTAAACATATTAGTTATTAGGAAGCGAAGGAGAACGTAATGAGTACAATCAGTAAATATACATTTAATAAGAGGAAAGAAAGAACTTTTAGATATTTGAGGTACCTTCCTTTGTAAAACAAACGTAATCTAACACATCAGTGTGGATGAAATGTTGTTTTGTGCCTAAAACACCTGAAATACAGTATATTTATACAGTACACAGAGACAACACTCATTATAAAACAGAAAAGAAAAATCAGTACATTTGCCAGTGAAAGAATTTGTAGTTTAATACACAGTGGCTTCAAGCAACTAACTTTGTGCAACATGTTTTAGGTGGATTATACAAATGTACTGTATCCACATAAATTCTGAATGATAGCTTTTTACAGTCTTTCCACCCTTGAATTAAGATACTTATTATTTTTCAAATTATCTTAGATTGTTAGATGTTTGTGGTTTATATGTTTATAAAATGTTGTATGTCAATCTAGTTTATTACTGTTTCTTACTTTTAATCATGGCATATTATACATACTTAACAAACAAAATCTATAACTAAATGTTCAAGCAAACAAATATTATATTATAATAGTGCAATTTACTTTAAAAGTAATTGTTCATTGTAAAGCAATGAAATCCAGTGAGAAGATAGAATTTGGTTAATTCTGAGAGGAGAGTGGTCAATTACTTTGTTTTTTCAAGGAAATGGTATTTTAATGGTAAAGTGCAGTGAAATAAAGTCAAATGCATTCCAAAAACAAGGTCCTGGCATCTTTAATCCGTTGCCATTGGATGTCTGAGGATTTTTTACATTATTGGATTGTAGGCTATATTCATGAAAGGCTGTCATTAAATCATACACATATTTTTCAATAGAAAAGAGCAGAAACAAGGTATGAAGAATGTAAAAAGAGTAGTCCTGCAGGGCTTACAGCTACATGTCAAAACTGTAATGTAATGCTTCTCTCAAAACTGATTAAGAAACACAAAAAACTGCCAATTTGACTTCAGATTTGGGAGGAAAACCCAAAACACCTGCAGCCCAGAAGGAATGGGGAAAGATAATTCTCAAGCTGCAAATGTCAAACAAACAGGAAGTTAATTTTCAGCATCTGTGCTTCTGGAAAAGAACAGGTAAAGGTTTATTCCATGCTGAAAGGACACAATGGTTTGGCTGAGCAGCCTTCTTCAGGCGTGACACCTGAGCAGAAATGTTGTGTCTCCTTTCTCTTCCTTTCAGCATGGAATGAACCTTTACTTGTTCCAACCTATGCTTGCCGACACAGCTACCTACAGTACTTGAACTTCTTCGATCTGTTTTTGTGATCTTCCAAAAAAGGGCATTAAATATAGAATTATTAAGAAAATTACTTTTCTTAAAGTCATGCTGCTCTTAGGTATGTAGATACAGTACTGTACAGTATGTGATTTCCATATTCAAGCCATGTCATCCTATCAGGCCAGAGCTTATGCTGGGATCCATTGTGTTAATTAGAGAAGAGTACTTGTGATCTTTCTCCCAATATGGGACAGTTCATTGCAGGGATTACTCCCCAGCAACACAAGCTGGGTGGACTGGAGCAAGTGGGGTAAAATATTGCACTCAAAGTTCAACAACAGTGTCTGCAGTGGGGACCTGTCTGTTTGGAGCCAGAGAGTGACCTTCTACGCTTCACTTGCTTTTATAGTCCATTAAACACACAGCTAAATGCTGGAGAAATAGCAGGGTGATTTGCAGGAGGTACTTATATCGTATCAAAATACAAATTAAAAAATGAATCTGTACCATTAAACTTTATGTATGTGAGTAAACAAAAACTAGTACAAAAAAACTGAGTCAATATAATGTTGAGTCCCCATTACAATGGTTAATGTGAATCTGATTAATTTGAACTTTGAGTAAATACATCTTTTAAATAAGATTCTAGGGACCGCCTGGCATTTATGTCATTAGTGTTTACTGAACTCAAGCACTGGACTAGAAAATGAATTGCAATCAATGTTCTGTAGCAATATTATGATGTTATGCTCTGATAGCTGAGGGTAATAACAGTTCTTTAATATCCAGAAAGGCAGTTGAAATAAAGGTTGAATAGGAACCTTTTAGAAAGCTCGAGCTGTTGTCCACTTTGTAAACACCGTATGCTGGGTTTGATGTTTGTAGACGAATTATTGATGCACTGAACCACATTAAAAAGGGTGACATTTGCTTTCGAATCAATTAATGTAAATAGTCTTTTGTTTGGCTTATTCAATACCAAACAGTGTCCTGCCATTTTGGGCTGAGCACACCCACAAATAGAGACATTTTCAGCCTGCAAACAGTACTTTGATCAAAAAAAGTAGCAGTAGTAGTAGTAGTAGAAGACTTCTTCATGGACATCTGGTGGATGCTGCAGGTGGATGCTGTACATTGGTGGGGGTGGAGGGGAGTTCCCATTACCTGTAAAGCACTTTGAGTGGAGTGTCCAGAAAAGCGCTATATAAGTGTAAGCAATTATTATTATTATTAATTATAATTATAATTATTATTATAATCTGTATCAGGCTGTGAATAATACACTGGACAGGGATACCTGGTGTTTTCAACCTCCGGAAAAGAAGTACAGATGCAGCCATTCAAATTCTTAAAGTATGCTTTTGTTTTACTCCGATCATGAGTGTATTCACAGAAAAGGTTAAAACTATCACTTTTCCCACAAAGTATATCAATGTAATATGGTCAGAAGGAGCAAGTAAAAATGTTTCCGAAATGTAAGAATTTGATGCTTAAAATGTTTAGGGAGAAATAGAATACTGGTGTGTATTTTTTCTTTAAACTACCAATACCAGCAATATACAGTTTACATAAGTAGTTCAGGTGGGGAGCTGTGTCAGCATGCGTAGGCTGCAAAGGAACAAGTAATAGGTTTATTCCATGCTGAAAAAAAGAAGAAAGAGAACACAACGTTTCGGCCGTGGAGCTTTCTTCACCTGAAAGAACATTACTTGTTCCTTTACAGTTTACATAATATGTTTATGTTCCTAAATTAATATCGTTTATCGACCTTCAGATGCGTTATGCTCCTCTTCTTTTTATGCTCAGCTACTTAAATTTCCCTTTAGTTGTAAAATTCCATATAAATATTCAATACTAAGCGGATTAAAATGTGCACAGTAAAGAGATTAAATGATTAAATCTTTTCACTGCCGACCAATACACCACGAGTGCCTCGTCGGTCATTTTGGCCAGCCAATCACGTACCACGGTATGCCGCAGTGGTTTGTGGGTAGTTGCATGTGGTACAGGTTTGTACCGTGCATTTTGAATGGCTGCATCTGTACACTGTTAGAACATCAATTACAGTATGTTACTCAACTGTAAGAGACAAATTGTGAGGTCATACCAGTCAAGGAATTCTCGGCCTAAACAAGGACAGATAGATATACATACTGTCTATCAGGAAAGTACGTGAATGATACAAAATGCTGAAAATGTGCTGAGAAAGAAACTTAAGCAATTGTGAATTCTTTTCTGAGTACAAACTTCATGAAGGAAAAATACAGAGCTTCACAAACCATACATTTCTTTTAGAAGCAGAGCTTGTGTCTTGGAAAAGATGACCCCTAAATTCAGGAACTACTTATAACTACACTACCTACAGTAGCAATTACAGAGGGCAGGACACTTCTTCCCTTGACACAGGTTCTTTTTATCTTCCAGAACAACCAGTGCCTCCACAGACCAGACATGGCAGTTAACATATATACTGTAATACTGTGACTCTGGTGTGTTGTTATGATTGCTAAAAAAAACAATTATATTTATTTGTAGTTATTCAAAATAAACAAGATATTACAGTACACTTTTGCGTTCAAGAAAGAGGTGATCCAGTGTGCTGAACACCATGAGAACAGTCCTACTGCAAGGCAATTTGGAGAGGATGAGCAGTACATACTGTAAGTAGAGAGGGATGAAGGAAGAACTCTCACTTGAAAAGGGAAACAAGAAAAGTTTTAGAAGAAGAAAGTACATTCCCATATTATTTGAATTTTACTATTAAACCCCTCCCCAATTTCTCTTATTAATTTAAAACAAGAGCTGTGAATCCATAGCAGTCCAGTTCACAGACAATTTTAGTTTTAAAATAAAAAGTCTATTTGTTCACTATAGAAATATTTTTTAAATAAAATATTTAAAGAATAAGAGATGGGTATAGTACTATCATTTTGCTGTTTGAATTTGGACATATTGCATGCGCAAATACAGTTTGTATCATGTGATTATTCTCTGCCGTTTCCAAAAACAAAGGTATTTGGCAATGCAAACCTGCTATTTCAATCAATACTTAAAGGCCAAATAATCCACTGACAGCAAATTCCGAAATCCCTTTCATGCAAACAGTATTTGTATCCAAATAACAGCCTTCTTGTTTGCCTGGGGATTCTTGTGTCTACCTACCAAGTGGAAAGGATTGGATCATGAAACTTGCAGGTGAACTGTATGTTGTGTTTTCATTTAATTTGATATGTTTTTGCATTTGTTTGTTGACACAGCACTGAGAGATCATTTTATTTACTACTGCGTCATGCGACTTATTAACAGTTCTCTGAAGTTCTGTAATGTTAAATGTGACAGAATGCAAATGCAATTATATTATTTATTGAAGGCAGCCTAGGAAACCAGTTCGCAGCCACATAAAAAATAAGAAATAAGTTACTAATACAACATTCTCTTGTAATTAATTACTGCCTAAGCAGTCCTAAAAAGCATTTTGATATTGATGAGACAATTAGAATGACAAAAGATTATAAACTGAAAAAAAGTCAACTGAAACATAAAACTCATAACATTCAGCAAGGAATGAGATAACAGAAAACAACAAATTACAAAATTAGTAATAAAAAACTATTTTCTCTCAACATTCAGGACTGATTTCAAAGACCAAAATTAACTATACTTAAGCGTATTTGTAATCACATGATGCCCCTTTAAAATCACCTTGAGCTTATTCAGATTTATAAGTAAACAAAAAAATCTGACATTTTGAATCAAGTTTAGTTCATCTTACGTTATGTCTTGATTGAACTATTGATCTCAATCAATCAATTTTTCAATCGATTTCTTCTTTATTTGTATGTGGAAAATAACTGACAGGTGTCACCAATCAGTCATTCTCAAAACTATCAGTTTCTCATTTCATTATTTCAATAGTCTCTTTTAGTCTCCAATATATCTTGGAACATTTGATTGTTATTGCCCTGTGTTGAACATGAGATCTGTTCACAAATAATATTTCAGGATTAAATATCAATGTGCTTCTGCTGTCTGAAAAAGGCTGAGTCTAAGAATTTAATGATTTGTAAATCAATGACCTAAAACACAGGCAGCATTGCACATTTCTTCTAATAATGACCCAGAGGTTGTTAAAAAAACATTTCCAGCTTAATTGGAAGTGTGTTATGTGAAAATAAACACAAAAACAAAAATCTCTATCTACAGTATACTTCTAGACCTGAAATACAGGGTAGTTGAAGGGAAGACCTAACTGAGGGTCTGTGAAACCCCAGGTCACTGTGGCAGCTAAATTATTTAACATCAAGCATGAACACATCAATATACTGTAATTTGTTTGTTATAGTATAATGTAGTAAGTGGTGATTTCAAAAAAGAAACCTCTCACATAAATTTGTGAAGCCGTACTACAGTATGGGCGCAAAATGAATTCAATCATTAGATTGCATGAGTTCTTCATACATTGATGAACAATGAGATACAACCATATATTTCACATCAATAGCTTGTGATGCAAAACATGCATCATCGTGGACACATGTTATTTACATTGTAAATAGTGACCAGAGAGTTATATTGATTATTATTTGAGCAGCACTGGGATAACTACAGTAAATACTGACCTTAACCAGATAATTTCATATAAATGCCAATAGCTGAATTTGGTATTTAAGTTGAGTTCATGTTGCCAAAATTTGCCCATTCAAGTATCTTTATATGTATTCGATAAGACTTTTTTAGAATTTAAAATAAAAAAGGACTTTAATGAACACAACAGAACAAAAGACACGACAATATGCTTCAGAAAGAAAGACCACCTGGCTTGCTATCAGCATGATTGTAGGTGGTCTGCCAGTCAGTGAAGCTGCCCAGAACATGAGATGTTTTGCTTGAATAATCAGCAGAATATCCCAGACAAACCAGAAAGTAGAATCTGTGTGGGACAGGACACTTGCTAGAAGGAAGGAGGCCACCAAACTATCCCAGGACCTGTTTTCAGACTGGAGTGCAATTAATAATAATAATTCCTTACACTTTCTGGACACTCCACTCAGAGCGCTTTACAGGTAATGGGGACTTCCTTCCACCACCAACAATTTGCAGCCTCACCTGGATGATGCAATGGCAGCCATTGTGCACCAGTACGCTCATCACTCATCAGCTATCAGTGGGGAGGAGCACAGAGTGATGAAGCCAAGCCATATATGGGAATTATATGGAAGCCATGATTGGTAAGGTCCAATGGAAAATTTAACCAGGACACTGGGGTAACACCCTTACTCTTTTTGAGAAATGCCTTTGGATTTTTAATGACCACAGAGAGTCAGGACCTCAGTTTTACGTTTCATCTGAAGGATGGCATCATTTTACAGCATAGTGTCCCCTATATAGTGTCACTATACTGGGGCATTAGGACACACACAGACTGTAGGGTGAATGCTCCCTACTGGTCCCAGTAAAACCACATCCAGCAGCAACCTTAGTTTTTCCCAATTTCCCAATAATCATTTGTTTCTTAAGTCTGGGATTTTTCTTTTGTGTGTCACCTTGCATTGCGACTGCTCTCAAAGGCTCGGTGAAATGCCAAGCGTTTTTGAAAATTCTTTTTTTTTTCTCTTCATTTGCTCATTTTTATGCATACTATCAAAGAAAAATGATGAATAAGACTAAAAGATTGGCGTAGATTATTCACAAGGAGAAGTATACAGATACAAATGATTTAACAGGTTTGCAAGAAAATTCCTTTATGAAGGTTAATATTCAAAGCCTGAAGTTTGAGCCTGGAGCCTTCACAGAAGAAAATATGCGGCCATTCCTGTGTTCCTGACAGTTAAATAAAGATAAATTGCTGCCACAAAGCGATATTTTGACACTTCTACAAATATAGGATGGCTTTTTAACAGCACCAAACTCCTGGCCACTCTAAAAGCAAAGGCTGTCCAGAGGGAATTTGCATTTGATGTTGACAGCCCAAATGAGCAAGTTGTTTTCATCATTTGTAGTTTTTTCTGTCCCTTCTGCAACAGGAGCAAAAATATTTCTTGGCAAATGGATTGAAATGACAAGAGAAGTCTTTTATTTAATGCCAGAATGTGTTTATAAAAAAAAAAAAAAAAAATACATGTTGTATATATTTTAAAATTTAAGAATTATTGACAGACTTAAAGTGCTGTTTTGATAATTGTTGGCAACACTAAACTAATTGAGCTCTTGAGAGAACCCCTCAGATATTTGTACATTATTTACCCTAACAAAGGTGCGTTAGGGCTATCAACGATAGGACAGAAAACCGTTCATACGTGTGTCATAGATCCACAATATGTACTGTAAATGTCTTTCAAATTCAATGAAATATATCATTAATAGACAGATAGGGACAGAGCATGCAGTTCTGTACTAATGAGATTTCTGTTTAGCGTAGGCTGATTTGTAAAAAAATAAATATTACTGCATTTGAAAGGAAAGAAATGAAAGCCTTGTGTCTGGGCTCAATCCAGATCATTCATTAATCAACTGAATTTCTAAAGAGGACAACTTGGGGTCTTAAGTTTACACAAAAAAATATTTCATAAACTATGTGGGAAACAAATGAAAAACACTGATTTAGCCTTGTGTCTCTTTTCACTTGTTCTCTACTTTACATCTAAGAAGGAGAAACTTTTTCAAAATGACACAGCCAGCTGCTTCTGTAGTAGACATACAATCATTTGCTTATTCAAAGAAATACATTACTTACTATGCAGTACGTACTACACATTATGAACAAAAAAGATCAATCTTGGATTGCAGATTCCTTTAATACCCTTTGCTGTTTTCTTTAAAACAAGTGTTTCATTTGGTCAGTTTTCTTTTCCTTTTAAAAAATTAATCGAAATTCGTTTTAAAAATAAGCAACCCTCTTAGCTTTTTTTCCAAAGTCTAGGTGAGAAAGAAAGCTAGCGTTAAACAAAAGGAATTCTGCCCAGGTCTGCAATGTGGAGCAGTGGTTAGAATTGTTGCCTCACAGCACTGGGACCCTGGGTTCGATTCCAGACCTGTGATGCTGTCTGTATGGAGATTGTACAGTATGTTATCTGTGTGTATTTCCTCCAGGTGGTCCAGTCTCATCCCATAGTCCAAAAATATACTGGCTTCTGGGGAAATTGACGTTTGGTGTGTGTGTGTATGCCCAGCAATAGACTAGCGTCTTGTCTACAGTTTGCCTAGATAGGCTCTGAGTTTCATGTGACCCTGAATTGGAATAGCGGTAAGAACTTGGATGGATGGATGGGAAACTGCCCAAGCTTGAGTCCACTGAAAGAATCTGAATATCCTTAACCTCTTTTACAATTACAGTAGCAAATTAAATTGTAGCAAAATCAACTGTCAAACCTAAGAATGTAAATGTTTAATTATCTCTAATTATCTTTAATAAACTTCTACGGGTTAGGAAATGTGTTAATCTAGGCTGATTTGAAGGCACATTTATGTCTGAAGTGCTATCGTATAACGTACGTGCTGTAAAATACAAACTAAAATTTACAACAGATATTTCACACTGCTAAGGGCAGCACTCTGTCAATTCCTATTTTAAATGTTTGCCTTCCAAATCAATTAAAATAATTTCAGTTAAATTGGATGGTAACTTTCTTGTGCCGGTAGAATATATGCAAAGCCAGAGAGGTAATTTAAATATCTTATCTGCGGGGGAGGCTCAGGATGAAAATGTTTATAGGAATTGTTTTAAAATTTCTTTGATCTCTTCACAACACTGGATACAAACACCGTGCATCTGAATAAAAAGTGTGTCCCTCAATAAGCAACCCAGAAAATAGATTCAAAGCAGGTGCCCCTTCATTTACAGAAACAGAACTTACAGAATTTATAACAATACCCCAATGCTGTAGTAGTTGTAGATTTGATAAAATCACACCAGAGTAAATACCCAGTCTGAAAATGTGTACAAATAAGCAAATTAATGATGACATATTTTTACCAGTGATTTAGATATGCAATTATTTTGAAAGGGAAAGAGAAAGACACACCAGCAACAAATGGTTACAAATAAATCTTTCTATGTGTTGGAACTGGTCATCTCTACAAAAGCATCAACAATATTCCAGAACTCAATCAGTTCACCCTGGCAGAATTTCATACTGTATTCCAAGAAGAAAGGGTCAACATACACATGATATGTAGGTACTGTAGGTAGCTACTGTACCTTTCCAGACCATCAAGGCCCATGGGGAATGGGGGGTAAGGGCCACCATTTTTCTTGACCATCTGACAGTGGAGGTGATGTGGTCAGCATCACACTCTGGCCAGCCTATTACCCCTGGCACTCATTTGGAAAGCAGGCTGAGTGAACCTGGGAGCCATCTGGAAGGAATTAGAGCAAGCTACATCGCTTGTCCCTACTTGGGATTGAACCCGGGACCTTCTGCTCAGGAGCTAGACGCCCTTGCTGTCTGAACTATCACGGCTCCTGCAAAGTGATGTGAAAATAAATTATCATTCCTGGAACGGCACATTGTACTAGTGATCAATTACACAGGGAAATATTCCTGCAGCTCATCAGGTTTCATCAGAATGACAACTGTACAGTACAGCTATTGATTACTGAAGCAGGTCAGCCACTAGATACAGTAGGTCTAACTGTGGACTGTCCCACAGGGCTTAGCTTACTGTATATGACTCTGAATATGAGTATGCAATTAACTGAAAAGAAACAACGAACAGACACAGCACTGAAGAGTAGAATCTCCCAGAGGAACCCAGCTGCTGAACACAGTGGTTTTAAAATTGCTTTTTTCAACACATTCATCTTTTTAGCTAAACAGATGCCACATTTATCATCTTAACCATCAAACAAACACAAATATTTTCAAAATCCACAGTGATTAGAGGTTTTTGTAGCTAAATGCACTTAACATTTGGCATATATAAGTCTATTCTGGAAAAAAAGATTTGGCAACGTTAGCTTGATAATTGATAGATGAGTGCACCATGCTGGCATAACTCACTCAAGGCCAAAGAATAAAAAAAACTAATAACAATTAAACAGGTCATAGTTTCATAAACTATGTGGTAAACTTTAATGCTATAATGCTATACTGTATATTGACAATGTTTTTCTATTGGCCTGGTCCACCTCAAAGCCACCTTACCTAAACAAATGTGGAAGAGTTCATTGTACATTTATGAAACTAGCCTAATTTGATTTTAATTTATTATCATTGTCTCATAGGAAATTATTATCATCATTTAGTCTGTGCACATACAACACTGCCCATTTTGCCCCATACTGTAGGTAATCATGAGCTACACATCTGTAATCATCTGTAATCCCATTGGGTCTAAAACTAAATCCCTAAAACCTGTCGTTGGAGTGCTCCCTAAAGCCAATTCTGAATATCAATAATGTCAGCTGGAAATGTTGGCAAACCACAAGCTCTGAATCTTCAAAGTGAGCAGATTTCATCAAGTAATGCACAAGCATATACAGTACATTACCTACAAAGGGACACGCTTTTATCATTTTTTTTTTTATTGAAACATCGAAGATGTCTGGACATAAGAAAAGAAATGGAAGATGAACTGCATATTTAAATGTTATTACTGATTCATGTGCTCTTAGAAAGGAATGGTCAAATCGAATGGTTTAAAATCAGGCAATTAAAATTTAAAGTCAGTACCTGTAGTTTGAAGTCTCTCCCCTGCTCTAGTACGTTATTGATTTTTTTAAAAGTAAATAGCAGCACTTCCACAGTGCACACCAGTTTTTATTGCTATTCATTACAAGCAGACTGAAGCTTTGAGTCAGTGACTGAAAATGACATTTGGGTAACACCTAAAATGACAGCTGCAAAGTTTTGCTCAAATCCACTGAAGCATTACAGAAACAAAAGAATGTGCAAAAATAAGATCCTGTCACTGACTTCTTGTTACAAAGAAGTCACGCTTGAGCTGTTTTTTTAAGTATTAAAAAGAATTTGACTAGACTGTTGTCAAACCTAAATCCATTTGTTGTTCATACTCCTTAAGAAGCAATGCAAACTTTTGTGCATGAAAAAAGATACAGTATGTCTTTGTACCAACTCCATAAAATGTCTTAGATCAAAATAATAAAAAATCTAAATGTAAATGTATTAGATTTTGATTTTTTATTATCTAAGAATCTGATACTAATTATAAAACATTATTGGGACCAAATAATATGAACTTGCATTAGTGCTCTTCTTTATTAAATACACAAAGGCCTCAAAGGTAAGTTTCTTCAAGCAGAATGTCTACTTAAATGGGAGATCAAAAATGGAATTAATAACCATAATTGCATCACAACTGGTGTCATGCCCAGTACACCTAGAGGGCACTCTACTTCTGTCCTGTTCCTAGTTCCCTGTGATTATTCATGTCTTTCTGGTGTGTCTTGTTGTGTAGCCTATTTACAGTACTTCCTGGTTTGGCTCGGCTCCTCGCTCAGCATTGACGTTCGGATGTCCTGAGACCCACCTAGCACCAGGTTGCTCCTCCTGCCAGTGGCCTGAGAGCATAGGTTTCTATACGGCATTCCCTGAACAGTTGAGCCCGGGCTAACCCCCGTTTCACCGCTACGCATAGGGTCTTTTTCGCTCTCCTGCCATTCCACGGTTCGCCCCTTCCGACGTCCGTGACAACTGGCTCTTCTAATTTGGCATACCCCATTCCAAAAAAATGCTTTCCCTTTTCTTTGGTGGGGAAATCTGAATACACTTTATATGTACTATGAAGGTTTATTAACAATGCGAGTTAGGTATTATTTTGTGGATCTCGGAAGACTTTTAATCTCTGTTTCCATGTAGTATTTAAATGTTAGGTGAACAGACTGCTAGACATGGACAAGGCATTAGCAATTCATGAAGGAGAAAAGATCTGAACAATGTTAGAATATATATGTCAATTTGTTCCTGCTGCAAATATATCCACATGAAGTAATAACATTCCATTTTTAATATACCGCACCTGAAATGTCAGGCAGTTTTTCATAATATGAAGTGGTGTGTTCTGTTTCCTTTAAACATTAATATGGATTCTGCATGAATAATGCAGGATGTGGCTTTCATGATTATCTTAAAAATGAAGATTTTATTGTCTGTAATGCCATGCATTTTATATTTAGGTATTTACATTATCTTTGAAAGTCATTCATTAATAACATCAAACATTTTGTAGTTAGAGATCACTGAGTGGTTTTTGGTGTCTGCTGTATGAATGAATTACGCACCCTGAGATAGTTTTTCAAATGAATCATGTGACTGATAATGGAAAAGTGTTAAATGATGTTGATAATTATTAGGTAATAAAGTAAAGCAACATGGTGGCACAGTGGTTGCCAGGACCCTTTCCAGCAATGGGTATTGCTGAGTGTGTGTGTTGTGCCAGTGTGTGCCCTGCAGTGGACTGGTGTTCCATCCAGGGTGTATCCTGTCTGGCTTGTCCATTGCTTGTCCAGATAGATTCCAGTTCTCCTGCGATCCTAATGGATAAAGCAGTTAGAAAACAAATGGATGGAATAATGCAACACGTAGAACACAGATTATTACTTAAGTTAAAAACAAAACATTTAAAAAACTGACAGGAAGACTTAATGGGGGGAAAATATTTTGGTCTAAATTCAAAATTCAAAAGCATTCTTCTTCTTTGAAGTGAAGCACAGTGAAGCATCAGTGGTTTTTACAGTTTATACAGGCACAAAATACATCATTAACACCTCACCCATGGTTGGGTTGATTCCAGCACCAAAAGAGAAGATGTCACTTGGTTTTGTTTCCGTTCTTCATTCCTTCCACTGCTGCTTGCTAGTGTTCTTTCAGGCCACAGGCACCCATTTCCCCCCCTGTTTTGGTAGCTGGTCAGTGAGTAGGTCTGGACTCATTACAAATAGAAGGCTAATGAATGGTGCTGTAGAGCAGAACACACACATGCAGTGAGACACCCAGAATATGACTGTGTTTTTTTTTCCTTCGACAGGGAAAGCAACTGTTCAAGAAAAATCATTCCCTCATTTACAAAAGTGTAGGAACTTTTGTAAGTTTAACTCAGTTCAGCAAAGGTTTGAAATAAGTTTTAGTTTGTTACAAAAAGACTATTTCCATTGAACAAACAGGAACACACAAAAGTGCATTTTCCTGCAATGCTCTGCACCCATACATTCATAAGCAGCTTTTATTCTTTAGTCCATCTTTAGGAATTACCATAAATGTCTTGTTTAGGAGAGAGACTAATTCATATGTATTAGAACTTATATGAAGATTTCCATATGTGGTACAATGGTCATCCCCACCTTCCAGTTGCTCTGAAATGTCACTTACTGTCTCTGTAAACATTCCACACAAGACGTGTCCATCTCTCTTGCACGGCATGTACCGAGTTCACCAAATTTAAAATGAAACTCTCAGATCAACCTCTATAAGAGACACTGTGAGAATGCTGTGGATCAGTGACAGAAATAAAAAAAAAACAAAGAAACAAGCAAGTATTCTCTTGTTAATAGTGTTAAATCTGACCTGCTGATCACCAGAAATAATAAGAAAAGACAGGAACTGAAGCAAAGACAATTTGTCAATTTTAAGCGATTGATTTGTCACCGTTGACAGTGGCTTTATTGGCATCTTCTACCTTCAGATATTCAAGGTAAAAAATTGGCACTTGAAAACATCAAGTTCAGATTCGATTTGCAGCTCTCTGTGCTGAGATCACCACTACACCTTCACTGTTAAGCAACAAACTCTTGACACTTGCTGTACCAAAGGTGTTGACTTATGAGTATCAAATACAGGATTTGGAGTGGAACAAATATGAATGTTTATTGGTTTCTCTTTATAGAAGCTCAATCATACCAATATTTAAATGATTCTTCTACCAATGGTTTTCAAATACTGACGTCCATCAAAGCATGAGTGTATTAAAAAATAAAAATTGTCTGCCATCACCATGTCTTTGTAAAAAGCCACAAACACTGCACTTCAATTTCAATTATATTGAAATCAACTGCTTTTAAGATAGGACTAATTCTTCAGTAAAACTTTATCCTTTTCCTACAAGGCTTGGTTTACTTAGTTTTACTTGATAGTTCACAGTTGAGAGTATTTAAATATGTCTGAATTCAAATATTGTTGTCTCAAAACATTTTATATAATTTATATAAATTATATAATTATGTTACTGGGACTTTACTGTTTGTGAAATTAAGAATATTTATTTTAGATGCTGTGTTTAAAAGTAATCATCTCAAAGGTACTTTACTGTGCTGTGTATAATTTTGAATCTATCCAAAAAGTTTATTGGAGATGGCTCAGCAATAAATGGATGACATGGAAGATAATTTGTAAAGATTAGGCTCATAATGTATTTCCGATTCATACTGTACAATGCAGCTATAATCTGTAGAAGATTAGCAATATTAAATCTTTATGCTATACCTTTTAAAAGCCAAAATCAGATTTATGTTACCATAAGTCCATAAAATCTAATTAATGTAATAGTGATTTTTTTCTAGCAGTGATACTTGCAGTAATTTGAACATATGGTCTAACTAAAATTTGCAACTCATATTTTGCTTACTTAGAGGAGTTTATTTCCCCTTTTCTGACAGTTTAACTTTCAGTTTAATTAATTTATTCTAATCTATCGGTGAATGCTTGTTTGTTTCTCCTTCACATTTAGAATGAGGTTTAGGCTACCAGTTGCGTATATTCACAAATTCAAAAACTTAAACTATATATACAGTACTGTATCTGTCTATATTTTCTGGTTATTATTCTACAAAGACCAGCTTTTAGAAACTGATACAGTACACTGCAGTGTCAGACTACGCACATCTGTTCTAAATAAATATTTTCTTTGGTGTTTTCCATTCTGTCTACTCCTGATGGAGCCATGAAGATAAAAAAAGAACTGTTGCTATTTGTTTTGGTTGATCATCTCTCTGACCTTGTTCTTTCAAGTAATGTATGATCACTCAAAAGTCAAATCCTGACTACAGCTATGATCTGTTTCAAAACTATACAGATAACAAAGAGATCATGCACTGCAGCTCTTAGCATATCCACAAAAAGCATCTTCAGTGTCTTTTCCACTCTTGCGTAAATGATTTTTATGAAGGCGATTTTAAGAGCCACACAATGAACATACTGTAAGAGAGGTATAACAGATGGAGTACGGAATTGCATGCTTAAAAGTGAATAGATCTCCCACATGTTGACTGTAAATGGAGCTTCTAACTGAAGTTTCGTAGGAAGGTCAGATCCTAATCTCATCCCCTTGTGCTCTTCTGTATATATACTGTATATACGTATATACTGTATGTATATATATATATCGCCACTGGAACATCTCTCTCACACTCCCATTTACACCCTTGCAACAGCTCTCAAGCTCATTCCTCTCAATAGTGGGGGAGTGTTCGGTCAGACTCATCTTTGAGGCTAGGCTGCTATTCCCTCAACTATGCGAGTCACACCAAATATCCTCTACACATTTCATCCATCTATCATATTTATTAGGTTTTGACTTTGTTTATAAGGTTCAACTAAAAAGCTTTTCTGGAACAGAAAAAAATATCAGCCAAGGACGATGAGAGGGCACAAGCTCAGTCTATTATGATTCAAAAGAACAAGCTTACAATGATCAGATTCAGAACATATCAGGATCAAGAGTAACAAGACACCAGTCTCAAACAGTTTCAGCTGAGCACTATCAACTAGAAAAAGAGAAATCTGGGGTTATTTCTAATCAGTCAGCTCTTCACAGAAACCTGTTGAAAACAGTAAAACAAGGTCATAACAATTAGGACTGACTCACAGCCTGTTACTCTCCGAATTGCATTATTTCATTATTGTAATAATACAGAAAAGAACATATGATATGATATGAAAGATATGATTAATTTATGCAATCGTTTATCAGTGCATTTTTATTCCTTTTTTCAGTTCTTAATTACTCTGGATATTTGCAGATTACACAGGCTACATAAGGTACAGTCAATAAAAACGCTAAATTTTCAGTTTAAGTGTCTACAATGTACTGTTATTCATGTATGGTGCCATCATCAGTTTTGCTTCAAAATGTATGTTCTTTATCAAAACTTGCAATGACATCTTCTTAATTTTTAATTCGTTTTCATCTGTCCTAGAGCTTGAAAAGGAGGGCATTTAATTTAAGTTTCCTTTGATAAGGAACTTATGTAGCAACAATCCATGAATTGATGTGTATTTCTCAATTTTCTTCCCTGAAATCAAATGGAAAGAACCATGCATTTTAATGATTAACATTTAAATGTAGGTACAGGAAACACAGCCTCGTGGATTGAGTTTAAATGAATGGATTAAAAAAACTGCACATCTCAAATCCTCTGAGGAACAATATGTTACAAATGCAAAGCTTCAAAAGGTTCCAGCCAAGGTTTAGCTATAGGGTGTCTACACAGCAAATATTTTTCTTAAATCTCAGCAAGAGAGAATTTTCTAAAGATTTAAATGAACACTCCACACAATCCACATAGTTTTATCACTCCTAAAATGTTATTCAAAGCATCTGTAAAGAAACTTTTGTAAATTCCTACTGGCTCTGGAGTTTTGCTTTTCTGAAAACTACAGAGACAAATTTCAATGCTTAATGAGTGTATGTAGTATCTATGGGGAGCCATGTACAATAACATCTGAAAACCACTACTGTACCAATACTCAAAATAGTAGTACAATTATTTTTATTAAAGTACTTTCAGTAGCTCTTTGGCCGTCCATCCCATAAAGACGGATCTGATGCCTGCTTGTTTTCATCACTTAGTAAGGTAGCACTATCACTGACGAATTAGAGAAATACTGTAATTACAGTTAAAGTTGAGATTATTTCACCTGGTTTGTCTTGATTAATTCAGATTCTCTCATCCTAAAGACAACAGGTGAACTACATTATTTGTAGACAGTCTTCATTTCTGCATGAATTACTTCATTCAATTCCTCCTTGCCATCTGTTGATTATTTGGATTTTGGGAATGCATGTTTCAGCTTTCTGTCAGGCTTAGCGGTGCTAAGCAAGGGTCAGCTACATACAGTACTGTAGGGCCCATTTTCATTGAATATCTTATTTACCATAAATGTTCCTTGAATTAGTTTTTTTCCAACCATTTCATTTTTAATATCTTTGATCCCTGAAATCATTTTAGCCTTCAGTGCAGTATCTATTCTCGCTGCTGTGATGAGACACTTATTAATCTATGATGTTTTAATGAGGATAAATAATAACAATATACAGTAGCAGATTGAAAAATCTATTTCTGGTTTGACTATTAATGTTTTTTTATAATATATTGTTTTTCTTTTATTATTAGCAGTTCATGTTTTAAGCCATTACTACGATACATTCAGACAGTTCTTCAAATGGTTCTCCGAGTTGAAGAATGAGAGATGAAACAACTCTAACATTGCGTTCTTCCAGTCTTTCTCATTTGAATGTTGTTTCTATGCAAGTTAAGGTGAACATAGTGTACAGCAGATGCCTAAACACAGAAAAAAAGGAAAATAAAAACTTACTAGATTCTATATTCCAGGGAGACTTCGTTTTGAGATATTTTCAAAGCCTATAAGTACAAGGAAATGCTAATGCAATCTAATTAAAAAGTGTTTCAGTGCAATATTGAAATCAACTGCTGAAGTAAAATGTAACCAAATTTGGATGATATGTAGATTAACTACTGCAGAACCTATAAGCCACTGAAACAAGCTCAACTAATTTGCAACATTATTAACAGCACGCACATACAGTACCCACTTGAGGATTCCCTTAATTACAAATTGGATTTCAGTTAAAACCTCAAAAATCATAATTAATTTATAGTCCTTTGTGAATTTTGTTTTCATGGTATCCTGGATACTATTTGGGAGAAGTTTTACTAATTGGGAGTGCAAAGGCACACAGAAATAATTTAAAGGATTCAGAGACTGTAAAAAAATGCAGCTTTACTATTAGGAGATGATGCTAATGCTTAGTTTACAATTTTAACATGGGCAAACATATTTATTTTAATGCTTATAGAAAAGAATACCTTATGCATAACTTCTCTTGTCACTTTAGTCTTTTTACAGTAAAAGTAAAAAAGTGGTAGTTTACAATAAAGACCCTCAAAATTCCGCATTGTCTTTACAGCTTATTTTGTGCACAAATCTGGGGCCTTCTTTTAGTCCTCAAAGCAGCTTCAGTGCTGCCAGGTACTGGTTAAACTGACTAACTCTCAGAACATGCTACTGTGTTTTAACCTACTGTATGTGGCCGGAACAAATAATGCATGATTGAGAGCATAGTGGCACACTCCAATAGAGGCATGTAACATTTAGGAAATTATACAGGCATCGTCTTACTCAGTACGTACTGTATCATCTCCAGTAAGCAATTTAGACTTTTTAAACCTTATAGATCCCTAACTACCTTCCTGCTCCTTTTAAACAATTATAGATTTCAGCTACTGTACACCTGTAGATCCTACAATCAACGTCTCTTCTTTGCCAATCATCAGACTGTAGTCAGAATCACTTTCCTTTTTAAAGCACTCTGAGACCTCCTGCTAAACTCTTTGTTTGCTCTCTGGTTCGTGATAAACCTATAAATACTTGCCCGTGTTCATCTGTTTGTATGCTGTATTGTAATCCTAAACATTTTTTTCCTTTTTGCTGCAGTTAGCCAAACTGTGTTTGTGCCTGACTGTGCAAATTTTGGGCTGAGGCATGATATGCTGAAATCTGTAGTTTGGTGCACCACCTAGTACTGCAATCTGTAATGTATTTACAGGTACCCTGAGAGTTTATAGTGTTTCATTATACACTGCTATACTGAACACTGATCACTGAGGGATGTCCACCTTACAATTACAGCTTCAACATACAGTATCATGACCTCAATTCCATTAGATGTACACTGATGTTTGTGGAAATATGGGACCAGTTAGTGATATTTTCACAAGATGTAAAATCCACTGTCTATCCCACCAGCTCAGTGATCTCTTGTGGGCAGAGTTGTAATCCCTGTTGAGGTTTTTCTTTTTATAACCACCAGCTACTGCTTTAAAATCCTTGAGGCTGTCTGAAGTGATACTGTACATCAGCCATGTTTGCTGTTGTCTTCAGCAATGTACCAGACACAGTTGGCATCAATAATCTCACCTATTATGAAGTCACTTCATTCCCGGCTTTCAGTACACTGTTATTTCCTGTGTTGTCAGGTAAAGCCTGGCCTTCTACTATATTCCAGGCCTGACAAATACCGTATCCTTGCTACTTTGGACAGAATGGGTGACTATGGATATATAAGATCCGGTTCATTGGCCATTACATATTCAAGTGTTTTATTAACTATAGGGATTTGGATAAAGTTTTAGACATTTATTGTCTTGGAGATCTGGGTCTATTTAGTATAATCTAGAGAAGAGGAAATTATATTGTATGCTATTAGTTCATCATCATCATGATTTTTCTTTAGTTTCAATATTACATCAAAATTATTCCACTAGTAACAAAATAAAAGAAGTCAGGACGTAATTCAAATGCAAAGTTTGGTGTTTTGCCAGTGTTGTGTACTTCACTTCATGTACCCCTGACATTTCTTTCTGTCCGTGCCCACAATGTTTAACTTCAGCTTGGATATTAAATCCTTGACTTGATACAGTAGCTGATGAAGTGCTTACTCTGAGGGATGTGGAGAGAATCTTAGATGGATCAGGATTATTCTTTTATTGCCTCCAACCCTCCAGCCTTGTTTACAATCCCTGCCCATCACACATACCTCACCTCTACCAAAGCCCTTCTCAATTATTCATACAGCAGCCTTCTAGCAAAGATGTGAATGGATTGCAAAAAGCTCCTTTAAACACCTACTTTGACTCCATCTACACTGAGTTTTCATGCATGTTCAGACATTTCCTTCAGGAAGAAAGGGGACAAGGGCTGAGCCCAATGTGGCCTTAAAAACTGCCAAACATCCCCCAGAATGAGCCTATTTCTTGAACGATAGAGTCTCATCAGCTTGGTGACTCAATGTAGCTCTGAATAACTGATTTAATTATCTGCAATCCTAAGACCTAACATTACTAGGTCATAAGATGCTGATGATTTGCAGGTCAAGTTAAAATCTGAGGGATTTCAGCCTTCATGTAATAATTGTATCATAACAAATGTGCTTTTAATTTAATTTTATACCATGATCTGTGAATTTTATATTTTGTGTTTGAACCAGCAGTGACAGACATTATGCAGAGGATGCGTTCCAAAGTTAGGTCACAGTTAAAAACAAAAAAAAACTATTTGCCTTCAATGTAATTCTTGTATTTATTTAATTGATCTTCTGCTCTGCTATGCATTGCATCCCATCCAAGGGGACAGCAGTCATGCCCTTGCTTTCACACTGGTTTGATGCAAATCCCACCACAATACGCAGCTTCCTGATAATAGATGATACAGTAGAATATAATTTACCTTCTCTGTGCTGCAGCCTATCTAGCTAACCTGCAGTCAAGTAAGAACTGTGTATGCTAGAACTGAGAGAGCTGAGAGAGCTGGTCAATATAGAGTGACATCTCAACAAGTCCAGGCACAAGATGTTCTTGAGTAGAGAAAAAGTGGCTGAATACTTCCAGAGATACTCCGATCAGCACCCAGTGACAGCATTTCTATTTCACGAGATTACCGCATAGAACCGTAGCCAAACATGGCAAGCAGAGAATCATTCAAAACATGATTTACTGCGCTGAATAATCAAATCCCAGAAGCTGAATACATTTTTCTGTAGTGTACTTGCATGGAAGCTGTGAGCAATGAAGAACTGCTCTTGGTTACAGTGCAGTCTATTCTGTGCTCAAACTGAGGTTTCAAATATTTACACACTGTTTTCACAACCTTTTCATTTTTCCTTTCCAAAAACATGGTATTATACAGTATGCTAAAAAAAATTTCTTCATTGTTTTATTTTTTAAATATGTTTCTATTCTTGATATCTGGTGAGAATTAAAATTCTTTGCTTCAGTTTTTACATTTCCTCACAGATGCAAAAATATTTTTCAGGTTTAAATTTGATCTAAGTCCAGCTTTTATTTATCTATGCATTTTTTTGCGTTATGGCCATCTTTTTACCTTCAAGGACAGGCTTTCTGTTTGATAATATTTGGAGAGAAAAAATGCAATTTTAATACCGTGTTTTAATGGATATACAGTTCATTGGAAGCTTCTCAAGGTCTCAAAGTATTGAGGATGGCAACTTTATATGCTAGGTTTTTGATATATAGAACAATGACTCTACTTACTATTGTTCAAAAGAGTATATCTCCCTTTAAATATTTAAAAAATATATATTTATCTATTAGTGCTCAGATGGAGATAACTGCAGAATCAGTTAAATTCAGGGAAACCTGCTTTTAAAAGTACCCTTTAAAAACAAATTCATGTTGTATGCAGTCTCCAACTAATGCTTTATTACTTTGCTTGGTACATGGTACATAATGGTATTCTTAATTAATTTTAAAAAGACTCCGTTAAATAAAATAAGCATTGCAGTATATGCAGTATCTACTTCTTCAATGTACTGTATAATGCAAACATAGTGATTATCACCGCCATTTATTTAGTATTTGTTAACAAGAGGTTCATGCTTGTTTAATCACTATCTTATTTGTGGTTTAAAAATGAGATACAGTAAATGTGGTGAAACAGTGACAATTTCAACTTTAAGGGCATCTCTTAGACTGAATGTGAAAAGACCTACTACCCTCTATTCTCCCCAACAGTAAAAGAAACTTTTCACTTACTGTCCAGTTACCCACATCAGTCTCATACTGTATAATGCTAAAATAGGCCTACAAAAATCTTGATCAAATAATTCATTATGTGATGCACAGTATTCTAAATAAAGAAATTAATAAAGATGCATCACAGCATCCTCTGAGTTTCCATAAATCAATACATTTTTATTCCCAAGAATAGCTAAAACACACTAATTGGACTCATTAAATTGCTATTAAAAACTCAGGGATCTAATCTGATGAGTGTTAGCCTCAAGGGAACAAGTCATAGCAGAATTTTATTGTATCATATTCAGGAACAGAAAGAATTGTCCTGGACCACTTTAGACATATGCTAGTGGTTAACTTCAGCTGATCTGTAAATGAACTGTCTTCATAGTCTCAGAAAAAGAAATGTATCTGTATGCCCTTTTGCTGTTTTGCTGTCAGATTTCTTCTTTGACAACTCCAGTTGTATCACAAGATGAAAGCAAAATTCATCTGAAAAGCACAAAAAAAACATTAAGAACATTTTATGGCACAATAAAAAGCAGGTTAGGAAATAAAATGGGAAATATAATTAATACCCTAATCTACAAAGCCTTTTCCGAAAGATCAATAATAATAATTCCATAAACTTATGTAGCCCTTTTCTGGACACCCCACTCAAAGCGTTTACAGATAATGGGGAATCCCATCCACCACCAATGTGCAGCACCCACTTGGATGATGCGACAGCAGAGTGATGAAGCTAATTCATAGATGGGGATTATTAAGAGGCCATGAGTGGTAAAAGTCAATGGGAAATTAGGCCAGGATGCTGGGGTTACCTACTCTTCTTGAGAAACACTCTGGGATTTTTAATGACCACAGAGTGTCAGGATGTCGTTTTTACATCTCATCCAAAGCACAGCACTGTCACTATACTAGGGACCCACACAGACCCACACTAATACCGCTTCCAGCAGCAACCTTAGCTTTCCCAGGAGGTCTCCCATCCAGGTGCTGATCAGGCTCACACCTGCTTAGATTCAGTGGGTTGTCAGTTGTGAATTGCAGGTTTATGTGGCTACAGGCAAGGATCAGATTATAAAACATAATGAAAAAATTGCTTTCAGTCTACATTACATAAGAAGAATCCTGCCTGTTAAATACAGTGCCATAGAAAAGTATTCAGATCCTGCACAGTTTTTGCATTTTGTTGCTTTAAAACCTGCCATCTTAACACTTTATATTAATTTGAATTAAGATTTTTAACTACTCCAAATATTCAAAGTGATAAGTAAAGAATGCATAATATGAAAGAAAAATGGAAAAGTCATGACTGTATAAATATTCAAAACCTTTGCTACAGCAAACCTAAATTAATAATTATCATAAACTTTATTTTATATAGCGCCTTTAAAGGTGGCTTCTCAAAGCACTTTACAGAATGACAACAACAATAAATAAAAAGAATACACAAGATAAAACACAATTACAATATACAGAGGAGACCGTGGATGGTGGTACTAAGAAAAGCAGAGGGGTGAAGAATGGAACCAGTTAAGTAAAGGCTTTTCTAAAGAAGAAGGTTTTAAGTCTGGATTTGAAGGAGTTAGAGAAGGTGACTCTCTGATATCCTTGGGCAGAGAGTTCCAGAGCTTGGGGGCATAACAGGAGAAGACCCTGTCACCCATACAATGTAGACGGGCTTGGGGGACAGTAAGGAGACCAGAATTAGAAGAGCGAAGGTTGCGAGGTGGGGAGTAGGGCGATAATAGTTCAGACAGGTACTGAGGTGCCAAGCCATGCAGAGCCTTATAGGTGAACATGAGGATTTTAAAGTCCACACGGAATTTGACAGGAAGCCAGTGCAAGGACTCCAGGATAGGAGTAATGTGATCATTTGCACTAGACCTGGTCAGGATTCTGGCTGCTGAATTTTGGACATACTGCAGTTTGTTCAAAGTAGATTTAATTACCCCAGAGAGTAGAGCATTACAGTAGTCAATTCGAGAGAACACAAATGTGTTGATCAGCTTTTCAGCCACAGTTAGTGTTAGCATAGGGCGTAGTGTAGCGATATTTCTGAGGTGAAAAAAAATATGTTTTGACAATATGCTGCACATGGGTCGAATGTTAAGCCAGAATCAAATATAACCCCAAGGTTTTTCAATTTAGACTGAAGCTCAAGTACAGAACCATCTACAGATAGGGTTACAGGACGGGCTTTACGATGTTGATGGGGGGTGCCAATAAACATGACTTCAGTCTTGTTGCAGTTAAGATGAAGGAAATTTTAAGTCATCCAAGTTTTTATGTCAGAGATGCAATTAGATAGAATAGAGACAGCCACATCAGTGTCAGGTTTGGTATGGATGTATATTTGAGTATCGTCAGCATAGAAATGATAGCTGAGGCCATGTGATCTTAAAAGCTGACCAAGTGGAAACATGTAAATGCTGAAGAGCAAGGGGCCCAGCATTGAGCCCTGAGGAACACCAGACTTAACAAGACCAATTTCAGACCTACAGTATACTGTACCCATTAAGAGAGACAAAGTGACAGCGATCAGTGAGGTAAGATTTGAACCATTTGAGAGCAGTGTGAGAAACTCCAAACACAGTCTCAAGACTAGAAACAAGATAAGGAGGACAGAACAGAATTTGCAAACCTTGGTTGATCAATTGATCACCAGTTGCAGAAATTTACAGAGCGTGAGGGGGAAGTGTTAGAAACAGGTAATTCCAGATTGAAAAGAATAGCAAAGTGGTCAGAGAGGCCTAGATCAAGGGGAGAGCAGTGGGAGACAAAAGATTCATTTGCAATTATTAAATCTAAGGTGTGTCCTTTGTTAAATTAATTTAGGTTCATACATTTACCTTTGCAATCTATACAATTAGGTGAGTAGGCCTCTGCCTGTGGGCTGTATTTTTGGTCCATGTGATTTCAGAATACACCTATCTCTATTTCAGTCTGGTAGTGAATTTCAAGCAAAGATTTACCAATCAAGACTCAGGAGCTTTCAAACCAAACTCAGGTATACTGTTTTATAAAGACTCACATCAAAAGAAAGAGAGAAGGATATAAAAGCATTTCATATCTCCAATGCTGCCATATCACTCTGCAACTCACAACTGGCAACCCACTGAAGCTCAGCAGGTGTGAGCCTGGTCAGTACCTGGATGGTAGACCTCCTGGGAAAAACTAAGACTGCTGCTGGAAGAGGTGTTAGTGGGGCCGGCAGGAGGTGCTCACCTGTGGTCCATGTGGGTCCTAATGCCCCAGTAAACAGGCGTCGTCCTTCAGATGAAACATAAAACTGGGGTCCTGACTCTCTGTGGTCATTAAAAATCTCAGTGCATTTCTTGAAAAGAGTAGGGGTATAATCCTGGTGTCCTGGCCAAATTTCCCATTGGCCTTTACCAATCATGACCTCCTAATAATCTCCATCTATGAATTGGCTTCATTACTCTGCTCTCCTCCCCACTGATAGCTGATGTGTGGTGAGTGTTCTGGTGAACTATGCCTGTGCAAATACTCACAAATCCGAGAGGAAAACCTTCTTCAGATCTAGAACTGTGTCTGGAATCAAGCTTTCAGCAGGACAATGAGCGAAAGCACAAGGCCAAAGTTAGCCTAGAGGGACTTAAGACTCAGTGAGAGTCTTACAGTGACCCAGTCAAACTCTTGACTTGAATCCTATTGAAAATGTGTAGAAAGTCTTGAAAGCCAGTGTCCATATGTGATCTCTACAGTAATTTGAGAGATCTTGAGCAAATTTGCCAAGAAGAATGGGTCAGTGTGCAAGGTTGGTAGAGACTTATCTACTGTAAAAAGAACTGAAGTTGTAATTACTGTCAAGAATGCTTCAACCAGATATTGAGTCTCTAGTTTTTGCTGACATTTACTGTAGCTTACAGTAGGTAACCTTTTTGAATAAAATACTAACTTCACAAAATGGGGCATCATAGGAGGAGTCTGAATACTTTTGCAAGGACTGTAGATGCATCATTTCAGATAATGGATATTTTTGCATCACACTGAGGGGTGGCAGTTGTTGTTTCCAAATATTTTTAAGGTCATTTATTATCCATAATGTTTTAATGTTCAATGCTGTTATTTTAAATCTATAACTTACAAAGCATTTGTTGGGTTGACGTAGTTAGAGCGGTTGGTGTCACACAGGGCAGCTTTGCTTGTTTTGCAGCTGCTGTGACAGTGAGCTTGCAGGGCTGTTAGTGAGAGATGCATCACTTTTCTAGTTGATGCTGTCTTACAAGGCAATTCGGAGCTTGCAGGGTGCAAAATTGCTTGTAAGAGTACATAACAGATTGGCATTACTCAGCCACTATCCGAATAATAACGTTAACAGGCAACTCAGGTAAACTCGCATTAGAAATAAAAAAAGAGGATATATTCTTTCATAGATATACAATGGCAGATTTAAGTCAAGGTTAAAATAACAAATACTTTAGATTTAAAATTCATTTATCCTATTTATAACATTTTTTCCATAAGATGTGGTCAAGTTATAATCTTTTTTTTTTCAGAAACCTGAGATTTTGATCTACAGTAGGTTGAAAAAGGTCCTGTTCATCCCTGAGTAGTTACGTCAGGTAGTGCTTAACAGGTTGACTGTGAGACCAGATCCCCTTCCCCTTTATGACTGGCAGTGTGTAGTGGTCATGGCTGGTAATGAAAGACACACCCATTATTCATCCATAGGTTGATTGTGGAAGGGCACAGAGTGGACATACTGTACATACTGTACATTACCATAAGTGAAACTAACAGCACACGAAACAACAGAAAGACTTGACAGTTTAAGTCTCTGTTGTGAGATACAGTACTTGCAAAAAAAGTACCCTGCATAAACAAGATTACCACTCTTGAATAATATTCAGGAGTAAAACTGAATGAATGATAACTCATTGGGCTTTTCCTGTACACATCCTTTAAAAAAAAACATGTTTCTGAAGCTGAAGGATAAAACCAACTTGTCTCATCAGACAGGTGACAAATTCAAAGTCTTTCTATTCTAGCAGTAGCAGCCCTGGGCTTCTATAAAATACTGCTCAATCACTGGTCTTTATGTGAATTTCATCAATGTTTATAACACCTTTTCTGCCAGGTATTACTGCTCACAATATCATTTCCAATTTAAGACTTGGTTGAATGTCATTTAGGTTTTTAGAGAACACACACCAGAAAGCTGTTCTCTAACCCTTGCATGATGACTGCCCCTAGAGATTTTTGCCAGTGCTGTATAATGAAAGGCTAATATAATTGACAAAAATCTTTCATCTTAGAAATGTTATTTGCATTTAAAAAAAAACAATAATCAAAGAAGGTGCATCAATAAAATTGATTGTATTACATCAAGGGGAGAAATCAAGCGCCGTAAACATATTGGGATCATTTAAGATTCCCTTTAAGGGCTTAATTACCAGCATTCTGACCATATAACAGAACATCGTTGAACATTATTTAGTCTTTGATTGATTTGAAAGGGAAATGAATTTGATCACTATAGAGTATATCAGCATTTAATTAAAGTTACGTGTTTATTGATGTATCAAATACAGAGGAAAACTCGAATCACGAAACTTTTGCCTGGAGTGGTTTAGCTTGCCCTACTTTTCATATGTGAATTTGACTAGTGCAATGAAGGTTGAAATTACAAGCTGATGCGAGTGTTGAAAGTAAATGCAAATTACAAATAAATATTTGATACTAAGCATGTAGAAAGCATTTTGAAAATGGCAAGACCTTGTCGTAGGAATAACAAATGATGGAAGCCATAATTTAAACTGTGCATGCCATGTTTTATACGTGTTCTGGTCTACTCCCATAGTCCAAGTACTGTACATACTGTGAAAGTGATTTGGCATCTCTTGATTGTTCCCCATATGCATGTGTGTGAGTGCATACAGTACGTACGTGTGTATGTTTACGTGCCCTGCTCCAATTCACTGCAACCGTGGGTTGTGGAAATTTTTTAATTGACTTACTAATAATAATAATAATAATTACACATGTTTAAATTGAACTGCGTGACCATTTTCATATTTTAAACCTATCGGAGATAGCTTTTTAGTTTTGCTTTTTCTAATGTTACGATCTCACCTTATTTTTTTTCTCACTCAGTCACTAGGGGATGAAGGAGCTGTGAACATAAAACATTAAAGAATAATAGTAGTCGATTCAAACACTGGGACCTGTTCCCTGGGGGCAGATATAGGGAGACAGGACAACTGGGGGTGACACAGGTATTGGTTCGTTTCTGTCATTTATACCAAAACAGTATAATAGTGAGTCCCTGAAAAGAAAAGAAAAAACCCAAAACTAACTACCCTGCTGTAACAGAAAAAGTAAACCTAACTCCAGCCCGGAAAATAAAAGTGGTAATACCAAACAAAGGTCTTCCGCAACCTAAATTCACTATTCTACCCTAAACCATCTAACATGAACTACAATACAGGGACAACACTAAACTGATTAACAGAAGGACAAACCATGGAAACACGTAAGCCTTAGTTGCCAAACGAAAGCCTACACTCAGGGACACAATTAATGGACACCACAGATAAGTGAGAACTCAAACTCCACGAGAGACAGAGAGAGAAACTCCGCTTCTAAATGGTTGTAAAAGTGAGAGACAAGTTCACCGTCAAGATGGAGGAAACTGGAATTTATCTGGAGATGAGAGGCGGGGCCAGCAGCTCAACATCCAATAAAACGGGAAGCGTCTTCTACCCAGATTAATCCAATAAACCAACCAGAAAAGAAAAAACAAACACGGTCAACCTTGGCTCGAATCAAGTCCCGAACTTCTGAGTTGTGAAGGTGCTTCTGCCAATCAAGCAGCTTTGTTAAATCAATTAAGGCTTCAGTGAAATAATTAAGCTCAGCTAGAATGAAAACCGTCTGGGGAAGTGTACATCTCAGCCATGTGCACACCTATTCAAAATGTGAGAACACGTCAATGCCAACAATAATCAGTAGACAAGGTTTTTCTTCCATTTGGTACCTATTTGCTTTACCAGGTGTTTTGGATGGGTGCTCAGATATGCATGTGTTTTGTCTGGAGAGAGAAAGGAAAGCATTATCACTGGAAGAGCCAGACTTTTTCTGTTAGAATTTTAAATGCCTAACTGGCATCAGGGTAGAAGGTGGGGGGTGGAGAGTAAGACTTTGATTGTGTTTCAGACACATGATTGCAAGCCTGCCACTAGGAATGTATAATTAAAGATTACTGCTAGATTGCATTTGGCTTTATGCAAAGACGTAATAATCTCATTCAGACTTAACTGGATTAGCACCTTGATTTGAGTCTAGTCAATGGCTTCCTTGAGGTAAAAAAGAAATCATTCATGGGGGTGGTGTGGGGGTGTCAGTTCATCCTTGTGTAAAGACTTTAAGGAAAAACCTGAAGCTGTCATTACCTCTGTACCCCCCAGACGTTAATGATCACCACATGGAACGTGTGCTAGGAGTGATGTGCTGACTGGCACTTTGGCTTAAGGATAGTATGCAATGAACATACAGTATGATTTTATCCTGCAACACTCAGGGAGGTGACACTACAACTACAGCATGCAGCATTTTTGCAGTTAATTAACTTAAAAACATATGCAATTCAATAAAATCAAATATGCTAAATTAACTTAAATATGTACTAGTGAAATTACAAGGCTTGAGGAAGCATTATTGTCACATTAAAAGCTACAGTATGTCAAAGAGAAAGGAAGACGTTCCGTTTGTATTATTGGAAACTGACAGGTGAAAGTTCAGGGGGAGAAGCTGGGGGGCACTCCTCCCCTTCTTCTATTATTCAATTTTCTTTTTTCTATACCTTATCCATGCTAACACCCACATCTGTGTGGTGGCTCTGTGGTTAACGATCTGCGCCTGTAGCTGGAAGATTGCTGGTTCGTATCCTGCGGCCAGCAGAGGAATCCTATTCCTTTGGTCCCTGAGCAAAGCCCTTCACCCCAACTGCTCTAGGGGCGCCGTATAAATGGCTGACCCTGCGATCTGACCCCAAGTTTCTCTCCCTGTCTGTGTGTCTCATGGAGAGCAAGTTTAGGTATCTGAAAAGACAAATTCCTGATACAAGAAATTGTATATAGCCAATAAAGTGATCTTATCTGATATATCTAAGTTTTATATCTAAGTTTTGAGTTCAGTCACAAGTCGGAGCCTCTCAATTGATTCTCGGGGAGTCAGGGGAGCCTGCCTCTTCCTTCTCTATCCCTGAAGTCCCGGCTCCCAGTTGTGAGGCAGCGCTTCTCAAACGACCCTCAGAGAGTCAGGGGTATTTATGTTTTCATGCCCCCGAGGCTGCCAAGCAAGCCAACCCATTATAGGACAACTCGGGCTCCCAGCACGGTCTGGGTGCTACTTTCTGTACTTTACTAACCTTAAACCTGCTTCTCCCCTTGGTCTATTCTATAAATAAGGACGTACATGTAGGCTCAGAAAATCTTCCCACGGCAAGTTTTATAGACTTCATCAAACCTTTGGACTTTCTGAGCTGAAAAACAAAGTTGAGTATATTTAATTTTTCAGTGGTGTTGAGGCTGACACAGCAGAAGTTTAAGGAAACTTGTCACCACAGATTCTCCTTCCCACTCAGAGATGTCAGAGAACATTAGCAAAACTTGGGCAGATTCATAAGGCTTTCTTGAAGAGTCAGTTTATTAGATTTCAGTTTCAAATACTAAGCTCCCGAGGGATTCTGGGGTTCCTCGACAGAAGTCGGGGGCAAACTGACCAGAAATAATCTTGTTGGTGACTTGATATACCTGTCCCATATAGTAACTACAGTACATAATTAAGTTTCAATAGTTCCTCAACTATTGACATCCACTATTTATTTTTAACTCTTGAGTTACAGAGAAATATGCTGGGTTTTGTAACAGTGTGGGAGTGGGCAGAGCCGTGGTAAAAAGTCAACACCCCTAACTGAGGGACGGAAGCAGTGGTGTGAGGTCAGCAGGAACCGAAAATAACACAAAAAAAGATGAAAAAAGGGAACAAAAAGCAAAAAGAAAGGTGTATCACTGTGCATCGCGACCTCCAGGCTAGGCTTACCCTATTAATGGGGTCCAGTCTGGTAGTGAAGGGAGAAGCAAGGCCAAAAACAAAACAAACACTCAGTGTGTGAAAAAGGTGTGCCTGCCCCGGTGAAAATATGTGACAGGACGGGCAAAAAGAAAAAGGAAAGAAAAAGAAACTCCTTACTCCTTATGTGGGTACAATCCCCCTCCGGGACTGCTGGTGAAAAGATGCTTCCCTTCCGGGGGTGGCCTTGCTCATCCCTTCGGGGGGTGTCTGGTGTGTTTTTATAGGATCTGCACAGCTGTGGCTCAACCTCAAGCAGCCAGAACAGCTGTGACTACAAAGGCGAGGCATCACCCTTCCGCCAGGGCTCCACCTCCACACTGGGCATGCCCCCGCGTAATGCCACAGTTTAGTCTCAAAGACTCAGCCTGTATCATATGTGCTGGAGGGTATTACGTCACCTGCGTCTCGCTCCAGAAGGTCTAATCGGCTTCAGTCATGCACCTCACATTCTCATGCAGTCTCCAATTAACCAATCAAACACACCCACGTTCACTCCCTTACTTAAGCTTACTTTGCATACCCCTCCTCGATCAGTATTGGGTTTCTCCTGTCTGAGCTACTCTGTCTCCTCGTTCCTGCGCACTCTCTTTGATCCCTGGCTTTCAACTCGGACTCCTCTACAGCTAAGACTCCCGGTTACTGATTTGGCACTTTAGTGATACTCCTGGTTTGGACTCCTGCTTCTCCTACGACCATGCCTCTCTCTATACCCCTTTGGCGCTACTATTTGGGACTATTCGTCAACTCGGTCTCTGACCACGGATCGGCTAAAGCTTTACGTCTCAGGAAACTAAGAATTCTGCACAGGGTCTGCAGACACAGCCGTAACAGAGGGCAGTTTTACCATGTCAAGGAAAGGAAAAAGAAGCCTTAACAAAGCCAAGACTTTTAGCAACAGCCCTCCAGGGGTAAAGAGCTGAAGTGTAATTCAAATACTGAGTGACAGCAGTCACTCTATACTGGAGTTTGCTCAGCATTTTATACTGATTTTCCATGAATTCACTGAGCTCTCCTGTGGGCCTATGCTCTAGATTGCTCACATTTCTGTCCCAATGTACCAATCCAATCCATCACAAACCCACTACAAGGTGACAGCATTTTATATACCTGAGATATCTTGCTTCCCCACAGTTGAAACAAGCCATCACTTCTGGATTTGCTAGTCGGGAGGAATTTATGCCTTAATCCTCCACCTTATCAATTTAAACTTACATTTCCTTTATTATTAATATGAATCGCCTCTGCAATTATATAGTGCATTTACTGAAGCTTCTACATCCTTGACTGTCCAGTAAAAGAGAGTTAAAATATAGCAATTAATAATTTATTTTTAATTTAAACTAGTGGGAGGAGAAGTAGTATTTATAGTGATTTATTGAACTGGGATTTCAGTGGTTTTATTGTGAACTGCTGCAAAATGCCAGTGGCTATGTCAAAATTAAGTCCGAACATAAATCTTTCAATCAGGGTACACAACAAAGCTTTAAACAACTTCCCCCCGCCACACAGGGCTTTTTCTGTAAGCTTAATCAAGTGAATAACAGCTTCAATTTAAATTTCTCCCAGCTGACTTATATCTTATTAAAACACATTACCTTCAGCTATCCCAGATTCCCTGAGCTCATTCTTCAAAGGCATGTATTTGAGATGTGTATTTTGCTAACTTCACCTATGATATACATTTTTTTTACAAAGCGAAATACCATTTACCATTTCTAGGAATTAATAAAAGCCTACATGTGCTGATATACTCTCCACTGGCTTAAAAGATAGGAGAGCTCAGCACAAAGTAATAATTTCATTATCTGCACTAGTATTTTGGAAGTGATTGCTAACTAGGTGGTTAAGATCAAACTATTTAACTCCCATAAATTTCAAAGGACAGACATGTGACCAGGACTCCCCAGGGAAGGATCACATTCTTAGCCCAAGCAGAAGTTTGAGTAAGTGTTACTGAAGTGGCTGTGGTGCAGGCCCAACCTGCAGATCCCACAGTCCCCCTTTTCAGACCCAATCTGCTGATCCCACAGCCACCCTTTTCAGACAGCACTTGTTGATTCCAGAATATTTTTGTCTTGTAATTTTTAGCACTAGCACTGTGTCATTTGCCTCTGCAAAGTTAATCACACAGCAAGTTAATTTGTGTTGAACTCTGTAGTGTGTCATGGTTGCCTCTCAGGTGTACTGCACTGTAGTGTTACATTATGACCGGTTGTCCATCATGTCTTGCAGTGTATTTTTGCTGCACTTTATAACCTACAGTATTGTTCAGCTTTTGTGCGGTACCCCACATTTTGTTATATCAATCTTTTTTATTTACTATTGCACTATATAAAGCATTCTTATACTTCTGTACTTTGTATTTTTCCTGCTGTATATCTATGATATATTACTAACTTTAAAATTAAACTGTCAAATGCATTAAACATATTTTTAATAGCACCGGAAAGGTACAGAGAGTGTTCTTAATCTTTTTTTCTTTAGTATGTAGACCTGTGGGTTTAAAAGAACATGCAAGATATTTTTTTTAAAACCTTCACAAGCAATTAGGGGACAAAAGACATTTCTGGTTGTCATTTTAACTGCGAAAGAACAGAAATGACTCATTTGAATGTTTTTGTTTCATCGTGTTGCTATCAGTTCAACACAGAAGACATTTTAAAACCATGGCATTTACAAAGTGTGAAATGGCCTTTAACTCACCATTATCAGGAATACATTAAACTGATAAGAATGGCTCTCTTAATAAGAACATGTTCAGCCTTGTATATCTAGGCATTCAGACATCATTATTCAGAGTTTTTATATGAAAATCTTACTGTAGAGGAAAAGACAAAATGTGAAAAGTCTTCAAATATTTCTTGAATGAAAAAAATAGTTTAATCTCACAAAATACATTTAAATAATGTATCAGTACTTACTTCCATCTTAAAACACAGTTCCACTCTCTTGTTTTTGATATTATAAACATGAGGGGACTGTGGCTTTTGCTTCAATTCTGGACTATGACAGATTCTGTAAGCGGTTTGCATAGCATCCTCTTGCTCACGTAGGTTTAGTTGGGCAGATTCAGGTTCTCCCCACTTTCACCCATTGGTAGCCTCCCCTTTCCACACATCCTGTCGATTCAGAAGCACCCACAATGGCTATTTAATGTGTGCTTTTAAATGGAAAGCATGTGTGAGACACGTGAAACACTAAAAGTCCCAACCAGGGCTTAGTTCCCTTACCAGGAAAAATTGCCTTTGATAATAGATAGATGCTGTGATACACTCTACCTTTAGTTTTGGGCAGTTCCAGGGATCTGCATACATAAAGACTCTGGAGACTTTCTCAAGCACAAGAAAAAGAGTTCCCAAACCCCTCTCCTCCATCCACTGCTTACAGCCTTTCATCTATCATTTTTAAACTGCTTTATCCAAAATGATCACGGGAAGCTGGAGTTAATCGAGGCAAGTAACAGATTCAAGGCAGTACACCCTTGACAGTACACCACATTATAGGGCACACGCAGACAAATATACACACTCTCACACCAGAAGCCAATTAACCAAACAATATGTCTTTGGACTGTGGGAGGAAACCTACACAAACACGGAGAGAACATACAGTACATACTCCACATAGTGCTCCAGCACTGAGAGGCACCAATACTGACCACTGCACCACCATGACACCTTTTTTATACACACTTTTTATACTGTACCAAACAAAAACACTAATTACTCACATGTGGGATTCTTCATTTCTATACCCATTACTCATAATCAATATAACTGTCTCCCAGTGTGGCTATTTACAACAATTCAAGGCTTTATTTTAGTAGGTCCTCTTATCCTCGCCCCCAGTTAGAAAGTACAGTACGTGTATAATTTCATTCAAGCACAATGGCTGATCAAATCTTGGTTCCTAGGCATAGGGCAAGCAGAGAGCACATGATTCTACCATTGGATGAGACACTTGTCCATCACTGGACCTACCCACAGCAATGCTGGTTCCCATTTACACAGCTAGAGGACTGGAGCATCTGGGGTAAAGTGCCTCACTCAAGGTACAACAGCAGTGTCTGCAGTCAGGACTTGAACCCACAATTCACCATCTATGTGTCCCAGCTGCTGTTGTACCCTTAAGTGAAATTCATCACCTGAATTATTCCAAACAAAAATGCACCTACTGTATATAAATGGGTGCAAATATAGGTTGGTTTGAATAAAACTGTCAGTTGAATATATCTATATAAAATTGATAATTGTATCAACTACTGTGTCACCTGTTGGATTTCCTTAAACAAAGCTACTGCAGAACAAAGCATCTTCACAATGTTTTATAGCTTTATTTCATTGTGATTCACAAAGAAAACTGGGAAAGGACTCACTGCTGGGAAGTCAGTCCGTTGTCAGCAATTGATTGCTATGTTTTGCAGTACATGCCCTGGGTGTTAAACAAAACCTGTTTACATCAACATAACAGCCATCAGGAGCTTTCAGTTTGCTGGTGCCTTTAGAAGGCTGTGCAAAGTCATAACCCTGGGGTTAATTCTTGGGCTGTGGAAGTATACTGTTAGAGGTAACCAACGTGTGACCTCAGATTCATTGATAAGGAATACGTGGAGAGATTAAGGCCAAAGCCAGGTTTGATTTATGAAAGTCATCTCATCAGAAATCCTCATCTCTGATCAATAATGATCTTTCATTTCACTGCATCTCAGATAAAAACAACATTTTTGCAAACATACAGCATTAGACTGACTTAAAGTGATAGTTTCTGCTGTGCTGAACAGTATCAAAAAAGGGATGTTTTTAGGATGCATTACACACCACCAGACATATTAGTTTTGCTGATGGGAAATTCAAATCCTCTTTTTCAACAGGTATTTGCTTTAGAAATGACATTTAGAAAGTCAGGGTATTGCCACATTAAAAAATATGCCAATTGCCCATATATTCTCATACCGTTTTGGGATAAGTCCTTCTATCTTTGAACAGGGAAGACAACAAACAGGACTTGTTTGAGCATTTAAAATCCTCAAGGATACATACAACCCAATGGACATCTTACAAATAGAAAGTAATGGGTAGCACATTTAAGACTGAGGATAGGAGACACTTCTTTGCATTCGGTTCTGAAACACATGGACTGGCACTTCCTGACCTGTGCCTTCGGAGTTTAGAGTGTATTTAGATTTAATAGGTTAGATCAAGTTTTTAAGGGAACAAATGGCCACGAGAAAAGTCAATAGGAAAGGATATGCAGTACTCATCCTGCTGGCTGTGAAGGCTGTATACATGCGTAATGCACACATACTGTACAGACACTCCCTTGTAAACCCATTGGATGAGTACTTATTTTTGTTGTTTTTTTTACCTTTCAGTGACAAAGTCCAATGATGCAGCTCATCAAATTTTTTCGGATCTTATCATGCTTAAATTAGAATCTATAACATTGCAGCTCCAATTGAGTAAATCATGTTTCTGCACTCCTGCACACTGTGTTGGGGACAAGGGCAGGGACATTTTGTCATTTTGCCGTGTTTCGCGAATAATGAGGCCAGCTCAAACGTGCTCTAATATTCAACAATATTTTAACTGTTTATCCAACAAACAAAACACAACATGTTAATATCTCTTAAAGATAAAGTATTGAAATTAACTAATCAAGCAGTACAGTAGATCGTGGAAATGCTCAGTAGACTCCCCAGCTAGGGTTAGAGTTAGAATTCACACATTACTTAGACCATTTTTAAGGTTAGGTTTAGGATGAGTGAATTTTTGCTCCTATCTCAATTTTTTTTGGGAAACTTTCTGGGGCCTGGATGGCGAGCTGCATCGTGCGGAAATTGTATCCCAAAACTGAGTCAGTCAGATCAAAAGTAGAAAACAAACATTACAGAGTCTAATACATTTGCAAGAGCTTTGATCAATGGTTTTGATTTTTTGACACTCATTCTTTTTGGTTTGGGGAACATGTCAAAATGCGATGCCCAGAGAGGTTCAGGTATAGATCGCAGAAAGACTCAGTTGACAACCCAGCTAGGGCTAGGGTTAGCATTCACCCACTACTAAGACAATTATTAAGCTCAGCGCTACCTTAAGGGGCCCACATCAGGATAAGGACAAGTGATTTTTTGCTCCTATCTGAATTTTTTTTCGGAAACTCTATGGGGCCTGGATGGCGCGGTGCACCTTGTGGTAATTGTATCCCAAAACCAAGTCACTCGGTTCAAAAGTTTTAACCAAACATTACAGAATCTAATACATTTGCAGGAACTTTTATCCATGGATTTGATTACTTCCCACTCATTCTTTTTGTTTTGGGGAACGTCATTATCCGATGCCCCTGGAGGTTCAGATATAGAATATGGAAATGCTCAGTTGAAACCCCAGGTAGGGTTAGGGTTAGCATTCAGACTCTAAGGCGAATTTAAAGGTCAGTGCTGGATTTTGGGGCCCAAGTCAAGTTTAGAACAAGTGATTGTTTGCTACTATCTGAGATTTTTTTTCGGAAACTCTGTGGGGCTTGAAAGGCGCGGTGCACCATACGGTAATTGTATCCCAGAACTTAGTCGCTCGGTTCAAAAGTTATGACCAAACATTGCAGAATCTAATACATTTATAAGATCTTTAATCAATGGTTTTGATTACTTACCACTTTTTGGTTTGGAGAACATACAATTATGCAATGCTCAGGGAGGTTCAGATATAGATCGCAGAAATGCTCAGTTGACACCCCAGCTAGGGTTAGGGTTAGCATTCAGACTCTACTTAGGCAATTTTTAAGGTCAGTGCTGGATTTTGGGGCCCAAGTCAAGTTTAGGACAAGTGATTTTTTGCTCCTGTCTGAATTTTTATTTTTCGGAATTTCTATGGGGCCTGGCACAATGCACTGTTTGGTAATTGTATCCCAAAATTTAGATGGTCGGTTCAAAATTTGGAGCCAAACATTACAGAATCTAATACATTTGCAAGAGCTTTTATCAATGGTTTTGATTACTTCCCACTCATTCTTTTTGTTTTGGGGGACATGTCATAATGCGATGCCCATTGAGGTTCAGATATAGAATGCGGAAATGTTCAGTTGAAACCCCAGGTAGTGTTAGGGTTAGCATTCAGACTCTCCTTAGGCAATTAGCTCTGTATTATTCAGCATTTATTTGATAAAAGATATCAGTTTGTTTTTCTTCCCTGCTATTTCTGTTTTAATACCTGAAAAGATCCATGATGCACTGGGCTGTATAAACTAAAGGTGACAGGTGAAGTTATTGGGTTTTCAGTTATGTCCAATCTTGCAGTGTCAGTTTTCCTTTTTATACAGGAGGTGGTCCCACTATTGCATATGGAATGCATCCAATCTATGCACATATTTTGACTTACTCAGACTGAAGCCACAGTTTAACACAACTGGAGTGACAACCTCCAATGACAGCCTTACCAACATCTCAAGGATCAATACCATCAGGCACTGCAGATTCATGGACAACCATGCTTTTCATGATTGATTCATGACAAATGGGATTTATTCAAATCAGGAACATCACTTTCAGCCATCATCATTTTGCTGATCTCAAGTTTGCAGTCTAGCTGTTGCATCATTCCTTTACATCCATCATGTCAGCTTTTTTTTCAAATACTTTTCAGGTTTTGCCAACTCCAGTGAGGTCATGGAGCCCTAAAACACTCTATTTAATATTTATGAGCATTACCTAATTTTTATCTGAACAATTACCTTCTCTCCCACTGCACCAAGACCTGTACACTTCAGATCACTTTATCTACTGATTAATGCCTCCTCAGAAAATGAAATCTTTCTACATTGTAACAAATTAATGAAGCCCAACTCTGTCTTTTTTCAGTATAAGTCATGGTGAAAAATGTTCTGCTGCCATTTTATTATACTTTACTGTTAGTAAATTGGAACCCCTCCATGAATTTCATTTTTAATCATGCTTAAAGAATCCTTTGTTAAACACCACTGGGCTTTACCAGATAATTTGAAATTAGATCTTCAACACTGAACATATAAAACTGTAATTTTGTCAGAATCGATCTGCTCTCTTTGTCCCTCTGTGATGAAGCCATTTTGCAGTTGAAATTATTGCTGCAATTGTATTTTGCCACAAGACCTTGTCAAGCAAATATCCACACACTGATTACGCAGCAGATTTTTGTTCTTAATACCAATAGATTAGCTCAGCTGAGTAAGTTTAATAGTCAGTATTTATCACGATTTTGTTTAGAGGTTTACAAAATGTGTCAGTATATGTGTGCGTACATAAAATGCAGTACCTGTTGAGATTAGACAATAAAACAGGAATATTGTAAAACTTTTTTGGTGAAACATACAGTAGGTTTAGATGTTTTCCACAATGTCAGGCAAAGTTTAAAGTCCCCAACCTTGTCAACATAAAATTGAGAATGGGTGTTTACAAGACAGAAATCAATTCATGCCTAAATGCTAACAAACATTTGGATAAAAGTGTGACAAAATCAAAAGGTTACACTCCACCAGTTTATAAACATAACTCAACATGAACAGTTATATTTTCTGGATATTATCAGTAAAGGATTATTTTGGAATGGTTGCAACAGAAATCATTTAGAAATCATTTTAACGATCTGTAACTAAAATCCTTCTGTGTCGATGGGTTGCACTTTGTAAATGGATGGCATATTTCTCTTGTCCAAAAACCATAGTCAGTTTGAAAGAAACAGAAGAGGAGCTCTGAGACATTAAGCAATTCAGGATTTATTTTAATATTATTTATGAATTATTACTTCATTTTTATACCCAAGAGGCCATATTATTTTAAGTCAGAAGGTACTGGGATAGTCAATAATATGAATACAGAACATCAGATGTGTTGTGCAATAGCTCAACACAGAAATAAGTGGGAGAGCGCATATCAGAGATACTGTAGGAAGAGCATTACAGTGAAAAGGCAGATTCTAAATACCAACCAGTCTTTCTCTTTCAAATTTTAACAAAAAATAATTTTGCGAATATCACTAGAATACCAGCAACTTCAGGTTTCTTAGTTGTATTATTAATATTTAACCACTGTTAATCTATATTGTAAAAGGATTCTAGGAGATGGCATGAATGTAGAAAAGAGTTCTTTGAACAAGGGACTGCAGTAATAGATACCTGTATACACAGAACATGTGATATGGTATATAGATAGATTTTCAGAAGGCTTTTGATAATATTTCTCATAAAAGATTAATTCTCAAATTACAGGTGGCATGTATTTGTGAAATGCATGGATTTGGATTAAGATACAGAGAATAAAAGATAAGGGGGAATGCTGCAGTGTGAATAATGTGCTACTAATTGCATCACAGGTATCTGTATTAGGATCACTAATCTTCCTGATTTGTATCAGTGCTCTAAATTCTACAGTTAGAGTTAGCAAACCAGTGAAATTCGCAAGTGACAAGCAAAAAGGAAGACCAGCAAACACTGTAGATGCTGCAGAGGAAACCCAACAAGATCTAGACAGAACTCAAGATCAAATGTAGAGTATTACATGCAAGCAGTAAAAATAAACCATAAAAATAAACTCAGCAATGGTGAGCTTGAAGAGGCTACTTACAAAAAAGACTTATGTTTATATCATTTTCATCTTTTAAACAAAGCAGGGTGACAATAAAAAGCCAAACAAAATGTCGATTCCAAATTAAAATTTAGGCATTTTTTCTCTGTGTTATACTGTAAAAGCATATTGCTGGTCTGGAATACTGCTTTGCATAAAATATTGACAACCACATTTTTTTTTCATGATTTCATGATATACTTCATTTCTGTTGTACAAATTACATATACAGTAGTTTAGACCTGTCAGAAGGATAATGGCCCATGAACTGCTTTCATGACTAATTTAAAGTCTATCAATATTCTTTAAAGCTATTGCAGAAAAAATAATAGAACACAAATACCACTTTGACCAACTTTATCACATTAGGCAGTTAACTACAGAATTTTAAAAAAAATCAGATTTGCTGCTTAGAACTGCACTGCTGGGCTGCTAGATGCTAAGTACATTGGATAACAGATTACATTTGTATGATTCCACCAGGTTTACAACAGAAGCTGTTAAGTCTGTTTTCCTGTCCCTTCAGGTACCCCTGACCCTTCTCATTTAACATTAACTATTTTATTGCTGTATTTAATCAATGAATAACTTTCAAACATAAATACCCTGCCAGGAAATTTACTGTCCTCCTTTAGTTCCAGAGTGGCCAGCATAAATCTAGTGTACTGATTTCATGAGCGTCTGACAAAATGCTTGATGGCCTGTATGTGCATTCAGCTGTGAGTCACACTGTCAAAGTTCTTTGTAGATGCCAAAGATCGAAGAGCATTTTGACCAGTCCCCAAAGGGAATCTTTGTAAATTAGTACTTTTGCCCAAAAACACCAGCATGATACATAAATAATCTCAGGTAAATGCAAACTGACATATTGACTTTAGCGACTGGAGGTGGTTTTTCAATTCACAGCATCTTATTGCAAACAGCATGACAGAACAACAGTGGATATTCCAACAGCCATCATTTGTCAGCAGTAACAGAATGGAAAGAAAAAGTGTAATTGCTTTATCAAAAAGCCCTTTGCACAAAAAGTACAAAAAAGCCAACTACAACCACAAGAACAAGTAAAAATTTCTCATGAAACTCTCGGTTAGTTTTCTGGTCGATCTACATCCTTATCCTCACCTAGTGTCACAAGCTTTGGATGGTGTTTGAAAGAGATCACGTGTACAAGTATCAGAAATGAGGTTTCTTCATAGGGCTGCTGGGCTTACTGTCAGTGACAGTGTGTAGAACACGGCAATCTGGGTGGGAGGATATTAGAACAGAGTTGCTGCTCTTCTGGATTGAGAAGAGCCTATTGAGATGGGTCAGGACTCAGGAGTCTGGTGAGGATATCCCGAGCTCCTCCCACTAAAGGTGTACTGGGCATGGACCATTGGAAAAAGGCCCCCAGGGCAGACCCAGGTCTCAGTGGAGGGATTATATCTCTCAGATGGCCTGAGAGCTTCCGGTATTTCCCAGAGAAAGGGAAGTCTGGTCTGGCCTGTCACCTCTGCGACCCTTACTGGTCGTGAACAGTTAGAAAATGAGATTAGATGAGCCGTTTCAGTAGTTCAGCCGGATCCTAATGAATGTGTTATACAGTAGAGATTGTATCACAGGTTGTTTGGACTAAGTTGTATAGCTGAGGGAATGGCTGCCTAACTGTAAGAATAAAGTTGACTGAATCCTCCCTTACTTTTATGATGAATGAGCTAGGGAGCAGCTGCAAGGCTGAAGTTGGGATGGAGTGAGGTGGGCACGAAAGACGCAAAAAGGGAAGATCAGGAGGATATATATATACTGTACATGTAGGGGAGCAGAGAAGGTGAATTTAAGATTTTTTCCTCCTAGAAATTGTATTAAACACTCCTTTTTGTGAACAATAAAGTTCAGAGATGATGAAACACAGAGGAAAATATGGATGCACTACAATTATAAGGCAGAATGTCAAGCCAGAGATGAGCCATTACATGTTTCCTGCTTTCCAGTGCCTGGTATTCTTCTCTGTGGTCTGTGCTCTTTCTATGTAGTGCTTGCCAGCAAAACCAATCTGTCCTGTAAGGCCTTCACAAAGCTGACTGCTATGAAGCGTGTAGGAGAGGTGAATTAGCATTGCATAATGAGGCTTTATGCACATTGCTCTGAACACAACTGATATGCTTTCTCCATCCCATTTTCTTTCATTCAGTTCTGGGTTGCCTTTTTAGAAGCTATTTGTTTTTCTGGCACAGATAGTTAGCACAGCAAATAATGGAAGCAGAGGCACCATAAAGAACACATATAAAAGGCTATGAGGCAAATAAAAACTGAAAACGAATTATCACAGAAGCCACTGTGATGTAAGAGGATGTGTATGCATACATTTTTGTTGTTCACTAACATGCCTTAAAAGGGGATAAGGCTTGATTAACATCAACACATTGCATAGGCCTCTCTTTATTCTATGAATTCCCCCATAACAAAGCTTAGAAAATAGCATAACCTTCAAAAGCAAAGTGACAGTACACACAATGACATTCCCTTGTTATACAATGTCATTAATGTCCTCTGCTGCGATGTAGAACACAAGATAATTGACCTTGTGTTCCATTAGGTGCCCTTGTCTTTCATTACAGAACTTAACAGGGGCTGTAGTCAATTATCAAGTGGTAATGACTGCACCCTGCGACGTTAATGTTTAATTAGCTTCTCAGTCCCAAAAGTTTATTAATCAGCATAAATTATCAAGTCTTGAAATCAGGTGTGCAGAGGTTGAAAAAGGTGGAGTTTTTTTTCTTCGTTGAAGTTAAGCTGTGGGTTGAATATAATCAGAGTAAGGTGCTGTCTCTATCTGCTTTGAGCTGTATCACTTCTTCAGAGATGTCTGCAGGCTCGATCTGTAGTGTGACATGTTGAACTGAAACAGTGATCCAGAATGGGGGAATAGCTTCCAGAAGAACATTTCCATAGAGAATTGACAGTACTGCAACTACACATGAAAAAAAAAACACTCGAAGTATGCATGTTGTGTGAGATTAAAGAAAAAAGCCTTCATTACATATTTTATCCTCCAGAGAAACCAATTAAGGAATCGATCAAAAAACGTTTCTCATTTATTCCCAAACAACTCAACACAACAAAAATACAAACTAATGAATAACTATGCTCAAAAGTACTTTGCAATATGCATTGCTTTACGGGGACAAAGCTATTTTAGTAAATGACAAAGAAAACAGAAGAACTGCAAGGACAGCAAATATTTAGATAGCAGTAATAAGACACTTAACTATTTTTAGCTTTGTCTATGATGAAAGGAAAGGTTCCTCTGCAAGCATTTCTCCTTAATGTTTCAACACTATGTACAGTATGTAGAGAGACCTACACATACTACACAGAGTATCAAAAAAGATGAATCACTCTTTTCATGCATGTATGTTTTTAGAAAAAAATTTATAAGGATTTCAGGTTTTGATTAAATGTTTTTGGCATGTCATTGATTAATTAATAATTCATGAGTGACTGAGTCACTTGAGCGGTTTTCTTTCATAAGCACTACATAAATGCATTACTTATGGTGGAAATGCATGTGGGAATCCCTGCTTTCTTGCCAAGAAAAGGATGCCATCCTCCTTTAAATAGCATTATAGATTTTTGCCGGATTTGAGGCAAAAGAGGTTTTCTCTAAAAAGAACACAGTACAGGTTTTTAACTTGGTGTACAGTACCATGTTATGTCATGGTCATGACACAACTGTGCTCCTGGCGAGGTGATTGGTCACATGTTTTTGGTACAAAAACACTTGGAAGGACTTTTCCCCAAAAAATGTCCCAAAAGAATTTGGCCTGTAAGGACAGAGGAAGTAAAATTACGTACACATACTGTAAAGCAGGTTGTGTAGTCTGTTAAAGACTTCTCAGATGGGAAGATACTACCCTTAACAATACGGTCGCCACAGGCAATTGAGGGTGTGGGTAATCTGCAAATGTTCCAACACAGTGTACATTATCTTGGTTTATGGTGCATTAGATTAAAAAAACTCTGTAGAAACAGAGCAAGCATGGATTAGTGAATGTACAGTAGGAAGGAGGTTGATATGTCAAATGAACTTGGTCACAACGTGTGGCTCCTTTTACACTTCTCCTTCATCCTCAGAGCATGCATACTGTAGATGGCCAAGGTTTCTCTGGAAAACATGTAAGAATTCATAAAATAACCTCACTCATTACCTCTGACATCCCTGTAAAGTAAATGCAAAGCTCTCTTATACCTATTTTAGAGACTGAGGATAGGATCATGGTTATTCTTTAACAGATTTAGGGAACCACATGTGCTCTATCAAAAAATATACTTGTCCCTGAAAAGAGATGAGTTAGTTTGGCCACCAATGATTGCTCTTGCAGCCATCTTTTTTATTAAGTTATGTGTCTGATGCCCTTATTCAAGCAAACTCATGTACAAAAAAAAACAATGAACTGTAAATGAACTCAAAAAACCTATACCAAGTTTAAACATAAACTCTTGCACCAAACAGCACTAACACATTCAAGTCTTTAAAAGCCAGAAGCCTAAAAAAAGCTTTAAAATTTTGATTAACACAAATGTATTAATTTAAAACAAATTATCAAATGATGTGCCCAAACATGTCTTTTCTTTTTTGTAATATTCTGTGGATAAGTCCTAGAAAATAAACTCCATGTCAAAAACGCACAACTGTCACAATGAAATATAGATTCTGGTCAGCTACATCATGGCGTAAATTTGAATTTGCTACTTTGGAGATGAAAAGCTTTGTACTCTTATCTACAGCTGTGCACCTACCATGTTTGTTATTAACATTTTTCAACATTTAACTTCAAAGACTGCATTCTAATCTGCTGCCTTGTTAAAGGGTACAAAGAGAAGCCAAAAAACTATCCTATCAATGTTTCTGAAGTTGTCTGTCATTTCATCTCATATCAAATATTTTCTGTTATTATTTTCCCTTGAAATTAATTCACCAAGAAGCTTCTGAAAGCACCAGGTGATGCATTATTGATCTTCCCTTCAAAACAATTGCTTATGGAACAAACTGGTTACAGCACTATGTGCTGATTAAAATGACTAATCCAACAAAGTTTATGTAATATGGAAGATACTGTATGTCTTTTCCATAGGAATAAAGGGAAATTACATTGATTATCAAGATAGGGTTTTGTATTTCAAGGTAGTATTTCACTCACGTCATAAGACAAAGTACTGTAAACATACTGTATGCTGCTTCTTCTGATGTTGTACTGTATGATGTCTCCATTTTTATGTCAGAGCAAAGCCACTCACACTGTGATACTCCCTTGTATTCTTAATCAGTTGTATAGATAATACAGTAAATTAATAATGACAAGCAGACATTGCCATTTAGATCCCTAATTTTGCAAAGAATACAAAGGACTTCTGATATGTTTGCAACAAGTTATTTTGTGTTCCAAATTTTTTCCAACACAATTTTTTTTTCATTTTATTAGATGTCTTAATTAGAGGCCATCACCGTGTGGGGAAATTCCCCTGAAATATCAGAACTAAGCCCTCCATGAAACTGTAGTACCTTAATAAGGAAAACAGATCTTATCAGAATCCCCTTTTATTTTTTCAATGTCATCATAAAGTCTTCCAGATCTGTAGTCTGTAGACGTTTTCAACAGATAAAAATCACCCTTTGTTTAGAAAAACCACGTCAGGGTAAATCTCCTAGAATACATTGTAAGACTCTGTATCGTAATAAAATTAAATAATCAATCTGCATTCAGCTTAACATTCTGAACTCTGTTACCCATTACCGTAAAAAACACAATCAGCAGCAAAAACATCATGTTGTATGTTAAAAGCCATGATTGCACGATGTTCTGTCAAGTCAAGACAGTTAAAAATACACTTAAATATAAAGAAAAATAAAGTGAAACCTAAACTACATCAATGAAGGTGAGAATTTGCGCAAAGGTGTGCATGCACTGTACAGTACAATAAAAGTTAAATGTCAAGCCTGCAGTGTTTCAAATTGTTGAAGAAACTATACCAGTTTAAAAAATGTAGTGTTGCACATCTGGCAACTAAATCTGCTGAAGCTGCTGTCCACCAAACATGCTTTCTGCCACTAGCTATCTGCCCAGCCAGTCGGTGCTATATCCATTTACAAAAGAGCTAACCAGGCTGGCAGTGGAACTAGAGAGCTAGAAACAATGAGCAAGTCATTCCCAGAGCTGACAAAAGCCAGCCTCTAAGCTTCCTATTAATCCTACAAGATGCACACCCATGGAGCCAGCCAGAGACTCAAGTTAAACTGCAAACCAGAGATAGGCTGAACCCAGGAGTTATGCATTTGTCTTGTATCACTCCAGAACATTGCCTGTTACTATACTCAATTTATTCACAAAAGCATCCAAGACAAGAGTGCCAGTCATGCTTGACTCAGCAAGCAGCAGACCAATCTTGCTTTTTGAAAATTAAAGATTATATACTTACAGCACCAACCGGCAGTGAGTCTCCAAGGAAATCAAACTCGAGTTTTCATGTTACTGTTTGCAGTTAACACTATGCTAGACTCTACACAGGATTAAGCTTCAAGCTCAATCAATGCCATTTTTTAAAAAATAAAACGTGAAGGAAAATCCCAATTACACCATGGAGAATTATATTTTAAAGACTCAATTAAACTCATTCCAGATACAGCACTCTTGGAGGATATTTATTTTCATATTACTTAAATTATATAAATATTTTGTCTTATAAATGTAGTTTTATCAATATTTGTGTGCTATATTTTCCTCATGTGTTAAAGAGACATAGTTAATTTAATGTCTATTTCACTTTGAATGCAAGATGCTAAATATATGTAAAATATACGTAGAAACACGCAGTGCAATGTTTAAAAATAGCTGAAAATATGGAACAAATGTATTTTACATGTGTTATTGAAATTTATGTGGCTGACATACCATTTATTTGACTCCAAAGGGACCTAATTCAAGTATTCAAAATCCTCACAGGCAATGGTAAAGTCAACCCAATGTATTTCAAAGTCAACAGTGACACACAAATCAGAGGACACAAGTAGAAAGAAGAAAGAAAAAACAATGTTTTCGCTGTTAAGCTTTTTTAAAGGTTTAGCTGCAGAAACTTTGTGTTCTTTCTTTCTACTATCCAGTGTGGAATTAATGTTTACTTATTCCTGATGGAAAACATGCTGAGAAGGTTTAAAAAAAGTTTTTCAAGCTCCAGAGATTTGCATCATTGCTACAGGCTCTAACCGACTGAAACGTTACAAGTACTGTACATCACTTTTACTTCTACTTGCTTTTGTGGGTTACAGTTCATTATAATGCATATTTAGACATAACTTGCAAAGACGCTATGATCTTACGTCAACAATAAAACAAAGTTTGATAGTAAAACAATCTGTACTGCTGAATTTTCTTTTCTGGTGGCGTGCTTCACCTGTGTTGGGGAAAGTTGCTTTTAAAAAATAATCCATTGCACTTAAAGGTTACTTGTATAGCATATTACTTTTTTTTAAAATCAATAAGAAGGGGAATAGCTAATATATTGCTTCACGTCATAACTAAACACACAAGTGTCACAATTTTGTGTGTGAGAAAAGCGAGTCATTCCTAAGAAGAAAACAACTAAGTAAAACTGCAACTAAAGGAATGTTTTGCTAAAGGTACAGTAGCAAGAAACAAGACTAAAGACCACACTGTTAGTATTCTGACAGTATACCAACAAAGGCATTGCATAATCAAATGCAAGAGGTAAAAAGAAAATTGCTCTTTAGCTACAGAAAACAAGACAAACAGTGCTGTAATGAATAAATGAAATAGCAAGTGGTTGGCTCCCTGTCCTCCAGCTCAGAGGTTATAGCGTGTAATGAGGGCTGGCTAAACAAGTTGATTGAGCTAAACAAGTTGATTGAGCCATTCTGGAGACACGAAGAACAGCAGTGAGCTAGCTACACACAGCGATAAAGAGTCAGAGACAAGGGATTATTGGAACCTGTTCGGGAAGTGAATAAATGCAGGCAAATTGACTGAACAAAACGAAAAACGACAAGCAGAAGGCAGAGAGACAAAAAGAAGAAGCATGTGGCATGGTGTAATGAATGCAGTGACTATGAGAATCACTGTCATTAGGATGTCTGGGGGAATGGCAGTAAATCAAGAGAAGGGACTGACAACAGGGCGGAACAGTATCCCAGTGCTTAGCATTGTTCTCTCAGCACTGGGGCCCTGAGTGTAACAATGTTTAAGCCAAAAATATGTTATTGGACCCTATGCGATAAGTGTTAAGCAACATGTAAAGAAGAAAGAAAGGAAGTCAGGTGTACTTAGCCAAATCAAGTAGTCAGGAACTGTAGTCAGGGTCGGATTGCAGGTCAGAAAGCCGAGGATTCAGAGGTTTAGCAATAATAAGGGCGATCTTGAGAAAGAGAACTGGGAGCTCCACTGCTAAGTCCAGTACTGAGCTTTGAGGTGCGGGTGAGCAGGCCTAAAGTAGTAGGTTGTTGGAGGGCGTGGTGCAGGACGGGGGTTGAGGTTGGATAATTAGTCTGTGCGTTGGTGTTTGCAGGAATCTGTGCTCGTGGGAATGTGTTGGCGTTTATGGGCTTGTGTCTGGTTATGTGTGGTCATGATATGGGGTTCAATCCTGGACCTGGTGTGTATCTGGAGTTTGTATGTTCTCCCCATGTTTGTGTACGTTTCCTCTAAGTGCTCTGGTTTCCTCCCACAGCCCAAAGACATACTGGTAGGCTAGTTGGCACCTAATTAAATTATGTGCGTATTTTTTTCTGAGTGTCTACCCTGCTATACACTGGCGTCCTGTTCAAGATGTATCAGGCCCTGTGCCCTTTGCTTGCTGGGATAGACTCCGGCTCCACCATGAAAGTGAGCTTTGTACACAGATATTTGATGGTAATGAGATTATCATTCATCTTATTTAGATGGTGGTTATTAGCATTTGCTTAGAAAATTCAAAGATTCCTTTCAAGTGATTAATTCCCTAAGATGAATTCCATAAAGAGTAAAGGAAAAATTATGATTTGCTTTATTGTGGGGTTTTTTCTACTCAATTTTTGCTACTCCTTAGAGACAATGATGGCACGCTACAGAAAGGCCTTTTTGGTCCATCTCAAATAAATGCAATCTCCTTATTTGCTTGAGTAGCTGTTCAAATTAATGAGCAACAGAGCATTAGTAAAATAAATAAAAGTCTTGAAGTCTTGCATTGATTAATTTGGGATAACTTTAGTTTTACTTTCACCTCCCCCTTCTTAATAAACAAGCAAATATTTGGTATTTTTCTATTTTTTCGACTGAAAAAAATGAGACCATTACTTGCATTTCTCAGAATCTGGCATCCTAAAAAAATTGGGGTGCAGAGCAAGCTCTTTCATTGGGAAACTACTTATTTCATTTAATAGTCTGCCATGTTTATGGGAAAGCAGTTGAGTAATATTAGCAGAAGATGTGTACTGTGTCAAAAACACAAGCTATTGGACTTATTACTTAATTCTGAAAACATTATGGAATTACAAATCAATTTTCATCATCACAATATTTTTTCAAAATAATTCAGATTAGATTGTTTTGTTTGTTTTGCTAATGTCTTTATTATTATCTCTCTAATATTAAACGTTCTACACTAAATGGTAATGGAAAATGTTTGATTTTATGAATGACTGTCATTCATATCTTCTTTATTTCTATTTCAAGCACAAAGCCTCATTAAAGAAAAATCGTGTCCTTTACTTTAGGGTTAAACTTGTGTTTGTAAATAACAGGCACTTTTTCTTTTCTAATTCACAATAGAGGGGGAGGTGGGGCCTATTTCAGCAAACTAGTGAATATATAACTATTGTAATTTTCAATGGTACAATTATTAAGTTTTAATTGAAAGTTGTCACAATCACAGGCATCATAAACATTTGTCCATGTGAACTATCAAAATACACTCTTTATTAATCATGTTTAAATATAACACTGCTAAAAAGCTAAAAAAAAATATCCTCTGCATATTAGACTTCTTCAATAACTCTCTCACTGCCTGATTAGTCAGTTTTCAGATTTTCCAAAGAGAATATCTGATGGGGCAGGTATTGTTTTTTTCATCATTTTTCAGGGTCTTAACTTTGGATTCTCAGTTAAAGCTTTAATTAAAGCAGCTTTTCTACTGCTGTTTGTTACAGTGGACAACAAAACACAGAATGAAATATTTTAGTGGGATAAGATCTTTCATTTTGAAAAGGGCACAAAGGAAATGATTAAATCTGATACATGTTGCTAAATGGATTCATCATCCCTGTCATCCTTCTCTACAAGATGATATATTTAATTAAAAAACATAAAGTGGGAGATTAAATTAGAATATTGTCAAATGTTCAGTTTAAAGATGGATGTTGAATGGTGACAGAGAACAATGCACTGCCAAAACAAGATCAAAAGCAGTAAACTTTTCATGGTATTCATTCAAACAGAAAAATGCACCCATCAAACTGTAAAACCCTTGAAAAGTAGTAAAAAGGTACACATCAAGAGTCTCTAGCTTCACTTCAAATCAGTAATGTTATTCTTTCCTTGTCCATTGGAATGAATGATAGATTGCTCAACCACAGGCTAGGAGTAGGAGGTAGGCGTAAGGAGTTACAGGTAGGAGTAACTACTGAAAGCCATTAAGAAGGCTAGATGTATTGCACCCAGGTGAGCAAAATATCATCACCAGAAACAATGGCATCCCATTCAGGTTGTATCCCACCTTGCACCTATAGCTTGCTGTGTCTCCCCCACAACCCTGAGTTGGATAAAGCAGTTAGAAATTGAATGGATGGAAACAATGCAGAGTGCTTTATGGTTACCATGTAACTGACTCCTTTGTATTCTCATGGACAACCCATTTCTAAGAATTAATTGCCCATTGTATGGTTCTCCTACCACTTTGTTGGCTATATTAAAAAATAAAATAATTTGAGTGAGCATGCAATGAAAGAAGCTTTGGTAGGTTTCTGTATAAGCACAATAAATAGGGTGCAGTATATAAAATGAGAACAAGAGACATCTGTAAATGGTTACTGAGGCTTGTTATAAAAATTGACATAGCAAAATGCTTCAATGACCCAAAAGAGGCCGTAGGGAAACCAAACTAGCTCACAGGGAACAATTGTGTCTTGAGTAATGGTTTTGTTGAGTGTTGGAAAAGATTTAATGTCAGAGAGGTTTTTTTGTTAGTGTTACACTTACTTGCAAACTAAAAACAATTGCCTTCATTTGCTTCGTAACCTGCATTACTGGTTATTTTGGGGGAGTTTTAGTACATAGGAAATTCTCTAAAATAAACACTTTAATTGCAAGGTACTTTCATAAAGAAGTTAGTCTCAGCCTTTATCCCAATACTAAGTCTGACTTTGACAGGAATGGTAAAGTCCTCATTTGAAATGTAGTCAATGTCATTAGTGTCAAAAATAAGTTACCACACACTTAAAAGGCTAGTGTAATTAGTATATCACTAACAGGATTTTCATAGACTGGCTTTAGATAGTGATTTAAATCTACAGCAAGCTTAAAACACGAATAAGCACTGATCTAATCATCAGCACAGAGCTTAATCACACAATACATTAGGTGCCTAATTGTGCTGAAGTATAAAAGTTTCAGATCTTTGCATGAAAAGACTCTACGCTCATCAACACTTTCAATAGTTAGCAATGTAATTCATTTATGCAGATTCTATATAAAAAACTAAAGTTTTTTTTTAACATTATAGGTGTTTTTATTTTTAGTAATATTAGTGTTAAAGCTGGAAATGTTAGGAGAGGCACCTCTGAATAAGAAGCTGCCTGTCTTAACTCCTTAACTCCAATCTGGTCTTAAATGTCTGATCAGAACAAAGACCTCCCACCTGGCATGGTCTCTTCTCCTCTTTCCTGTCTCTTACTGTCCATCCTTTACCCTCTCTTGGTGCCTAAGTTGCCTTTTTTATCCTCTGTTTCAGGCATTTCCTTTTTAAATTGTTGGAGTCACATTGAACCTTTTTTGAGGTTTTGAGGTGATGTAACTTTTTCATTAAAATGTGAGAGAAGCCCCATGTCATAGATTCCTACATTCTTTTTGGATGTCATCCACGCAAGATTGGCATGCCTACAGGAGGTAAGGTGCTGTTTTGTGTGATTAACACATGGGAATCTCGACACTTTTATTTGACCTTTTCTTAAGACTAAGGTCTAGTCTCAAATTCCAACCCTATCACTTGATATAATTTTTTTTTTAATTTTTTTTTGCAGAGGTATCAGGTACTGGCACTATGAAAAATGACCAACATTAAGTACTGTCTTTTGAATTTGCATTTAGCTGGTCAGGATGTGATTTAATCAGGGCTCTTGTTTTACCTGCCTAACTACTTTGGCTCTTTTTGCTATCAGTAAGAGACTCCAAACAGGAAATGTACAGTAGCTTGCTTAGTGACTTGACTTTAAAGTCCAAGTCTGCAAACTAATAAGAATGCATAAATATAAGAATACATGTACTGTATAAGTACAAAGTCAGTTACTCAAAGAATATGTATGAAAGAATACACATACTGTATATATTTCAACAGTCAGTTAGTCATAGGTCATAGGCTAAAAACCCCATCAAAATGTTGTTTCTTATAAGTTTCATATGCTCTCTCTTTCATTGCTGTGCAATTGTTACACAGAATTGCTTTTAAACACATTCCTCAGCCATGCCCCAATTCCTATAAGCTAACCTTAAATAGAGATGTTTTCTCCCATAGGGTGTCATTTGGAGTTATACACAGAAATCAATTGCTTTTTCTCAGACAAGGGTGCTGAGAGCTCCTTGACAAGATTATTCCCCTGCTCAGTGAGTTTGCTTCTCCCTGACTTGCAGCACAGGCAATGCTTTATATTAAAAGAAAAAAAAATAACTTCTGACATGAAATATTTATCCACCCAACCCCCGGATGATTGAAGAAAGTGCAAGAAGGGAAGGAAACAACAAAAAGGGAAGGAGGTGACTTTAAGGGAGATTGCACTAGGCACCTACAGTAACCCAAGGAAGGTGTAAGATGAAGGTCTGCACTTTGCACACTACAGCCATGACTTGACAAAACCCTCAAGAAAACTGCACGCAGAAAAAACGAACTGACTGAATTAAATGTGCTCAGTGGCCATCAAGTCCAGTGAAAATACTGTAACCTTCCTAAAGTTCAAACATAAAGAAATCAAGCATTCAGGATTCACCAACCCCTTCCAACAAGCTAAGACAATAAACCAACAAATCATTCAATCTTCTGTATTCCTTTTCAGTGGGATCATGTCAACGTGTTAAATATTAAACATTTATTTTCTCTTATGTAAGCCATAGAAGAAATTCAAATCTTAAATATTTTTGAAACAACACCATAAAAATCTTTTACAGTACCAGAGTCTTTTGATATTTCAAGTTCTTACTTGCCAACTAGAAAGTGTCAGCATCCCCAGAATCTTCTTAGTTTTATTTTTTCATTCTTTTGTCATGATAACAGTTCATTCTTCTTTTAAGAAGTGTAGCATCTTTGTTACCCATGAAATTATTAGTCATCCTGTAATCTTACAGAGGTAAGAGACATTGTATATGCAGTAACTGTAAATTCATTCAATCCTAATTGCATGAAAAAAAGATGTCCATTCGACTTTTACAGAAAACTTTATTTAAACAAATATTTAATATGTCCAATTAATCAGACTCTAAACACACTATGCAAAGTAAATTACAATCAATCTTCTAAAGACAGATTTTGCTGCCCTCCACTGTGACAGCACCCATTCATATCTGAATCCAAGAATTTTACCTTGAGTTTGTTTGTTTTTCATTCTGATGATTGAAAAACCTTTATAAACCCAATTTTTTTATGATTTAAAAAGGAATCAAGGAAGCCTGTTAAATAACAACTGACTCCGACATGAATAGATTTGTCATTATAAAAAGTATAAGTGTCCCAGGATTAATGCTGACTACTTTAATAAAAAATTATGACAACTGCAGGATGAATCTCTTTTCAACCGTCTAGTCAGACAAAAACAAATTGAAATCAAATGTTACATGATTATTTATTCAGTTTAGATTTTCCTTATGGAAATAAGCAATCAATTGATTTATATAGCAAATAATGATCCACCTTCAATTACTGTATCTGTTCCCTTTTTGTTGCCGTTATATTTTTTTCTTTTAAAATAGTTTTATGTCTGTGCCACAATTTAATTTCAGTAGTTTGGTCATTCTAATTACAACAAAACAAACACACTAATAAAAAAAGGATATTATATTCAATACTTTTTGTTTGAAGTCAATTTACCTAGCCGAGGAAATGACAGTCCTGGCCAAAGGTGATCAAAATAATTTCCCAAAACACTTAATTTCTTCAAATACAGGGCTATTATATCATGAGTTCTGTTTGATCTAGTCAGTCTGAATATGCAATGTTTCTGAGGAACAAAGATGGAGAATGAAGTGAACGAGAAGCATGTACAATGCAAGTGATGAAACACATGTCACGCCACAGCTGGCAGGAGTAGAGGAGTCTCCAATTCGTGGCAGTCTCCAGTGGAGTCGGGTCAGGGGACGGAAAGGAATTCAAGAAGATAGCTAAACCAAAACGAGAGGCAAGGCCGAGGTTGAATACGATAGCAGGGAGTCAAAAACCGCTAAGAACAAAAACGAGAAAAAGGTTGTCTTCGGGAGAAGGCTGTAATAGAGCAGCTCAGTGAGGAAACCTTAATAGTGAGCTAGGGAGTTAATGAAGAGTATTGTTCGTGAGAATGCGGGAGCGCTTGCGTGTTTGTGTGCGATCCATGACAATACAAGTCAGCAAACAGGTAGCACTATAGCCACCAAACCCTATATCTCCTGAGACTGGAGATCAATGGAAGACCCCGTGGTGACACGGAAACAGTAGCCTGAGGTGAAATGTACTGACAAAGATGTACGATAAAAACCAGTAGATTTACGTCTCGCTGACATCTGCTAGAACTGAATGGACGAGGATGGATTCTAAGAACCAAATAAAGAAGAAATATAAGCCACATTTGTGAGTGGATGCTTCAGGAGGAGAATGAGTCGAGGGTTGACACTGCACCAGTTAGACACCAAACCATGAGGTGGCAATGGAAGAAGATTCCCATCACTGTGGCAGCCTGGGCTGCAAGCAAGGGGTGGGGGGGGTGCTCCTACAGGAACAACAAAAAAGAGGATTCAGTAAAGTTGAGAGACAAACCAGTGAAGATCAGCAGGGGCTATAGAAACAGTGGGCTGGACTGTCAAACAGAAATGGACAGAAAGTAGAGAAAGTGGGGATAGCAGAAGAAGGGAAATGAGTCTCAAGTGACAGTGGGTGCTCCAGAGTCCCATGGAGGGTTGTTGTCTTTAAGGCAAACTGGAAGAAAAGAGCAGTTGCAGGAAGCCAGTTTTTCTCAGAGAGGATAAATTTAAAGAGCTGCTTGTTTGAGAAGAGGTGAGAAAGCGACTTCCCTCCTGACTTGGCGGACATGAATGCAACAAAGGACTTAGCTATTTGTCTCTAATGCAACCAAAACATTGAGTGCTAGAAAACAGTTGGGAACAGTGGACAAGTAATTATGTGGGCAAGTAACTGCCAACTTCACTTCCTCCCAAACCTCTATTTAACTGTACCATTTGTACAGCGAAACTGTCCAATTACACAAGAATGTTCTTCTATTTATAATTTTTATATGATATCAAGCTGATACTTATACAAACCAGTTAATTAACTTTTAGCAAGCCTTTCATTCCCTTTTTCCACACAGGAAAAATTCAAGTGTTGCTGATAGGAATGTAATATAGCAATGCGATAAATCCTCATACTGAATGTAGAAAAATAGGAAATCTAGAAATATTTTTTTAAAATTTACAGTCTACATGCTGGTCAAAAACATACTGCTTAACGGTAATTATAAGAGTTCTACACAATTGCCTAAAATGTGCCTCTGAGATTCAATTTTAACAGCATGCAGAATATTGTTTGAAGAACAATGTACTGTATTCAAAAGGTTTAGGAAGTGTTACTTAAAATGCATTTGGAATATAAAAATTGATTTGTGATTAACAAATATTGCATAACAACAAATGTTTTTAGAGGCATTCGCCCTGGGTAAGAGATAGTGGCAATTGAAGATGGCTTTATCACTGTATTGTTTTCACATGGATTCATACGGTACCTTAGAAGGTTTCTAATTAAGGTCCCTCTTGCTCTTTCAGTCTTACACCACCTTATTATAGCAAAATCCAAAAAATTTAAGCACATTTATTGTGATGTTCATAGCTCATCTGTACATTTCACTTGGTATGTTTATGATGGCATCTGTGACAGCAGAAAACAACAGGTGGCACAGCAATGTAGAGTTTACATTAGCTCTTTCATCCTGGGTTCAATTCCAGCCTGGGCTTGACTTTTGTGTGGTGTCTGTTGGCTCACTGTCTGTGAGTAATGCTCCGGTTTTCTCCCATGGTCAAAAGATGTGGTGTCCATGTCAACTGGCACCTCTAAAACGTCTCCCATGTGTGTCCTGTAATGGACTAAAGGCCCATTTTACCTTGTTCCCACTGTAAGTCAGGTTAGGCAACAGCTCATCATGACCCTGTATTGAATTAAGTGGTTATTGAAAATGAATTTACTTATTACACAGCCGTAAGTACTATCAGACAAATTCTTCTTCAATGGCTTTGAGTACAGGAATAATTGAGTTACAATCAAACAATCAAGAAATAAATGCAGTGCCCTTCAAAACCTTGGAAATGTTGAATAAATGTTAAAGAAAATAAGTAACAGTTCTTAGATCCCTCAATAAGAATACTTTATCATGTGTTATCAACAAAATCATTTACAGGGTATATCAAAATTGTATCCTGTTTTATACAGCCTTCTGTGTACAAATGTATTCTGAAAAATGTTTACGCTAAAATTGCCTTTATTAAAGGTATTTTAGAAAAATAATTTTGAATGAGTACAAAATAATAAAAACTGTTGCAATAAGATTATATTGTTTATAACTGTAAAAAAAAGGCTTGCAAATTGCATTAAAACAGTACTTTATTTAGTAATAAGGACATACAGTACAGTAACAGCAATAAGAACTTTTCTCCATTTTTGGCAGATCCACCTGAGATGTTCATTATGCTGCCTGATTCTGATTATAAGTGAACATTGGTGAGCACTGGGGCCCTGTGTTATCATGTGGGTTGCAAATAATGACTGTTTTGTCCTTAGAGTTGAACTTTTTATTTTTGAGCTGGTCTTTCTAATTTAAAAAGAACAAGTTAGAAACTGGCTGTGGGGATGTGCCCAGTCAACTGTTTCCCTAATGAGGTGATCTGGTGCTTATGCAATAGGCAAAGTCAGATTTGAGTGGATCACAATCAGTCATAATTAATTTAACAAAATGATGCAAAAAGGATTTAATCAATATCCAGAAGCTGTATACTGTTGCAGCTAAATTTGTAGTTTTCAGGGCAAGTTCAGGGCAAGTTCAAAGTGTATGTGTTAGAGATTCGGCCAGTGAAACCGAAACCAAGTAATGAACCCACTTGCAGGAGCCGATAGAGACAAGTCGTGATCCAAATACCGTAGTCGAAGGAGAGAGCCAAGAGTCCAGGGGAAGCCAGTGATCCAAACCGAGTAGCCAAAGCCAGACCGTAATCCAAAGCCGTAGATGAAGGAGAGAGCCGATAGTCCAGAGGAAGCCAGAGATCCAAACTGAGACAGAGCAACCGAAGCCGAGCCGTAATCCAAAAAACATAGTAAAAGGGGAGAAACCAAAGTCGGAACCAGAACAGTACGAAGAGGTAGAAGGCGTAGCGCAACTAAGTAGCTCGAAAGGAAAACCAATACTGAGCGAGGAGGTAGGGAAAGACTAGTGCTTAAATACAAGATGAGACGGAGGTGTGGTGGTGAAAGCGTACACTGATAGGTAGACTAATGAACTAAGACTATGCCTTCTTCTGCCTCTTTCGTTGCCGGGAGGCAGGGATCGTAACAGTATGGAAGACATTTGTAGAGGTGTTTGTAGAGCTGTGGGTGGTTTGTGAGATACATTCATAAAATAAATTCCTCTGGTTTACCTTAGTTAAATAAGTTCTCGAACATCATTAAAAGTCATTCACAATCCAAGAAAACAGAGAAGAAACAAAGGACAGAAAGACACAAGGAGAGGCGAAAGCATGCCAGAGGTACTTGCTCAGATCAACCATAAACACCAAACTAGAGTTTGAATCTTGTTAAGAGCTTGCCATTCTGTTGTTTTTAGGAAACTATGATCTCCTGTAAGAAGATCCCTAGGTTAAAAATGGTCTCTCCTGGTTAGTAAATGTATTTCTTTACTATAGGAATAGGGTTCTATTCATATTAGTATCCAGATTTATAGAGTATCCAGATTTATATAGGGAGAGAGATTTAACTCTAGATCACTTTCTGTTTAATTTAAAAGGCAAGTGTATATATCTCTTGCTTGCCTGTGCAAATTTGTGGGATTTTCGAGCACTCGGTAACAGTCTAGGTTTTTCTGGTTGGTCAGTACTTAGGCCTCTGAGACACCTTGTTTGTAAATAGAGTAACTTTTATGTTATATGTTGTGTTGTTTGGTGTGCTATTGCCATGATTAACAAATATTTGTTTAACCCAGTATGCCAGACATATTATTCTTTCACCAAAGCTGAGCCAGAGAAAAAATAACTCTAACTCTAACTCTAATAACTCAAAATTGAATTGTTTTCTAGACATCACAGCAACCTTTTAGATGCTTGACAAGTTCAGGAATTAAATTAATTAAATCTGTAGGAGTCAGAAGCAGAAGGGAAAAAAGAAGGACAACAGATAACCAAACCTCAGGGAAACTTTAATGGATATGCGATCTTTTCCAGTGACCAGTTTTGAAAAGAGCACAAAGAGAACACAGGCTTATCTGGATGTTTGTAACCTCTCCTCAGTCTGGCAAGGAAACTAGAATGTATTTGTCTCATCCTTCCTGCCGGAGAGAGAGAGCCAATGAGACAATCCATCACGTTGCTTGACGGAGACCTCCAGATTATGATAAACCTGTGCAAGACCCTCGCTGTGTCTGCAGGCAGTAAATCACTCCTGGAGTCTGAAAACGTCTCATGATGTCTGCAGACCCGGTGGCCCTGATGGGCAGACAGAATGGCAGAAGCATTCCGCATTGTTTTGAACAGTGTTTGTGTGAAAGCAAAAGTTCGACTTTTTCTTGCTTCTTTTCTGGATCATGCAGCATAACATGAGCCCATCACAGCATGGACTTTAGCATTTATATACAAACTTTGTAAGACACAAACAGAGGAATTTCTGCATAGACTGAACACTGCTGAAAATAAATTGATTTTATACTAAGTCAAGTATATAAATGTGCACAGTGTTCATATTTGTTGTGTGATGCATATGGCTTTGAATTTTCATGTGAAATAAAGAAAACAATTTACGGTTGCAAAATGTATTAATGTCTTGCTGTTAATGTGAAGCTACTGTCCATTAAGTCCTTTCGAGATGCAGTTTGGAGACTGCTCATGCTTTCCTATGATGAGACCTTTTATAACTCCTTGTTTCTACTGAATGTGTAGGCCTTCACAGTCGTTTCCTCTGTTTAAGGCTGTGAACCCTTACAGTCTTCTCCTGTAAAAAAAACACAGACTCCTCAGATGTGGTCCCAGTTTGCATGTTTACTCGCAAATGTAAAATATTCATTTGGTTTTCACAAACCTCAGTTGTCAAACATCAGGTCAGGACCTCTAGCCCCATTAAAAACTCTTTAATGAGCTTTAATGATGTGGGACAGCTAGGGTTTCATGCCTAGTGAGCAGGTTCATGTTCATCCAGGCTCTGAAAAAGGAAAAGGACAGAACCCACAAGACAGAATCTGCTATCTGGTGCAAAACACTCAAACACAAATGTACAAACTTTAACACTCTTTCTTACTAATGCATAGTCAAAAACAAGCTTAAATTAATAAACAATTTTGCAGATGAAAAATGGTTAAGTTATCTCTCCATGAATAAGATTGATCTTTTTCACAGATCTTTCATTACAGGTGCAATGCTAATCATTTGTCTTTCCTTACCTACTTTCCAGTAGTGTTAAGACACAGCTACATCCTGAGCTGGACTGGTTCAGAGATCCTTACCCAAAGCGTATTTTAATATTTAAATTAAACCTGAAATGAGATTCAACAGAAATGAAAAACAGAAGAGCAGAACAAAAATAAACTTCTTATTTTCCAGGTTCAATTAAAGGGAATGCACGTTACACGTTCTTGTATTTCCAGGAGGAAAAATATAATCAAAATAATTTTAAAAGCAGCAGGAAGTTGATTGACCACAAGATGAAACAAAAATGAACTGATTCTTTCTTATTATTGCTTCTGCCTCTTGAAGCCTTGTGCTTCTAATCATTTTTTTTAAATTCTAATTTAGAGTGAAAGGAAATTTCAGAAAAAAATACATAGGGACATACAGTATAAAGTGCATTTCCCATGATTGTAATTTACAAATATGAATGTACAAAAACAGGCGCAATTAGTTAATGATAAATCACAGCTATTACGCATAATATTACATTGGAAAGTGAAAGGATTTAAAATTCTACTAAAATGAAAACAAAACATTATTGAATGTATCTCTAAAACCTTCCTCTGTCACTGTGCATATGTACAGAAGTGAAGGGAGAGCACCTTCTTTTACACAGTAATATTTTCAATGTCATGTGTGATACTTCAAAAATATATTAGTAGAACAAAATGCAATCTTCCCTTTTAAAAGTGATTGTATTCTAGATTTTTAAAGGTTATTGCGCTGCAATACATATCCTAAAAAAATACTCTTCAAATGAGCTTCTTTTATTAATGACAATCTCATTTTGTGGCTATTATTTCCCGCAAATTAACTCCAGCAGTCTTTAAGTTATAGATGGCAGTAGACGTTCACTGTTTCTGATCAAGCAGAAGACCACATAATGAATCTCTGTTAATGTCCATACTTCAGAATACGAGTTGCATTCAGTAAGGATTAGCATGAATTATGAGTGATTCAAGTATTTCTTAGTAACTTGTGAACTTAATGCTTGAGTCTACCCTAATTGGTTGGTCTTCACTGGAACCCTGGGGACAATTAATAAATCAGATTCAAAACATTATTATTATAAATCAAGGCAGGACCCAGAAACATCCTGTGTGTCTCTATCCACTTGAGGATTATACAATGGTTGTCACCTTTTTATGCTATCTTTCAAAAGCAAAAAGTGGGCCCTTGTATAATTTTCTCCATTTGAAGAGACAAACATTCTATCAAAGAGTAAAGAAAACTGAAATAACCCGTCTTGCACAAGGATTAAATAGGAGGGAAATATCAATCAAGTGTGAAAAAGGCATTTGCCTGATGTTTTCCCATGTATGAGATGTCCTCTCACCTTGGATGGATCATTAAACTTCATCTGTCAGATGAATTGTTGAGCCTCCAAACACAGAGCAGCAATAACTCAAAAGTTATTGTGCAATGCTCTGCCATCTTCTACTAAAGAGGTATGATCCAGTGCCTCAGACTTTCCCAAGTTTATTGATGTACAGCCCTTCAAAAAAAAAAACTTTCAAAACCAGAACAGTTGAAAATTTGACTGTGCAGTATAAGGACAAATCTCTGAACTCCACAAGTTGTCTTATCACTGAATGAGGACAATGAGTGGAAACATTCTATGACTGAGACATACAGTACATGGCCCATTGATTTAGCTTATTGTTTTGCTTGGGAGGGTCTGAAAAGTACAAATAAATAAATAGAAAGAGAGTAGTCTCCCCAAATGGTATACCTTTTTCTGAAAATCATTTTTGCACTTAGTTTTAAATGGCAACTCTGAACAGATTTCCAAGGCAACAGGTCGTGTTGGTGCAGTGGTCAGCATTGCTGCCTCACGGCACTGGGGTCCTGGGTCCAATTCCTGGGGCGTTGTCTGTGTGGAGTTTGTATCTTCTCCCTGTTTGCATGGGTTTCCTCCCACAGTCCAAAGACATACTAGGTTAATTGGTAGGTAGCAGAATTGGCTTCTGGGAAAATTGGTCCAGTTCTGAGTGTGTGTGTTTGTGACTGTCGGTGCCCAGCAATGAACAGGCATCTCCTCCAGGGTGTATCCTACCTTGACCCATTGCTTGCTGGGACAGGCTCCGGCTCGCCCACAACCCTGTATTGGATAAAGTGGTTAAAAACATAAAATAAAAAGTATAACTTTTTTTAATCGTGTTATCTTTTTCCTTTGTGTACGTAAATATGTACATACTGTAAATACTTTTCCATGTTCTCAGAATATTTTTTATATTCTTACCTTTTTGGCTGCTGAATGTAACTTATGAATTGAGAAGATCAGTAGCTGTCTTTTCATTTCGCTAAAAGGGGGTTGATGTCCCTCTTAGCACAAACTAATGTTCATCACTAACTCCACCTCCAGGCTTGAAAGACATAGGCTCAACTAAAAATGGAACTGAATTCTAAGCCCAAGAAATGAGAAACTACCCAAAAAATATCGGGAATAACTTGATCAGTGCTTACTTGTTAATAAATCATTATGGTTCAGGGTGATCTATTTTTCTCAATACTCTTATTTCTCCAACCCACTACAAAGTTTTAGTCATGTGGATGGGGATATTCAAAAAATAGTTCCTTCCAGGTTTACTCTGCAGATAGTGATATACTGAAAAGCAAAGTATAGAATGGATATTAATTAAAGGCTTTTGGCATTATTTTGATTAATTGAACATTCATGACTAACCATGTTACACTCAAGTGATTCTGGCTGTTGCATAAACATGAAATTGCCTCATTAGTGAGAGACAGGTTGAGTACAGGTGATGAGGTGATTTAATTTTAATAAACGTCAAGCCTGATGGAAATTAAGAAAGAAAAACCCAGAAACGTACAAATTTACCCATCTTATTGTGTCTTTGTTATGTTGCAGGATGACACACACATACACACTATGGCTCACCACCTGGGGTGTTCACAATCAGTGGTTTCTAACCTGACAAGGCATTAAAGCAATCACAGTCCAACAATGAGAAGCCACTTTGCTATTTGGCTATTTTTTATTACAATACATACAAACACTGGACCATTCTTCAAACTGCTCCAGTGCATAGTGAGAGGACAATGTGTTACAACAATATAACTGTCTCCACTCATAATTTAAAGCACTTACCAATTTGACCACAATATTATGGATCTTCTACCTTCAATTATAAAGATTGTATAGTCATACTGTATTACTGATGTTCACACATAGCATAAGCAAATCCAAGGTATACTGTACATACATTAATGTTGATATTAGCAGCATGCTAAATGTGAGAGACAGAGAGCAGCTTATTCTGGTAAAAATGAATGTTCATTGAAGGAGAAAGAGAAAACCAGTTCTATGAATTTGCCAAGGAATGGATGCTAATCAGAGGGAGAGAGAAAGAGGTGTGTTGAGGCATTTTTGCTTTTAAAAAATTAAGAAATGCTAATGACGTTTGTTATAAGCCCACCCACTTTGAAATCTTTGCAATCTCTTTGGAAACTGGGCACAAACAGCAGTTCAGTATGAGCACCATGGCCATATTTTACACTCAAGTGTCTTAGTCATTGCTGGAGGATCAGAGTTCTCACTCTGCTTTCGCCAACCCATCTTCATCCTTGAGGCAGCCCCCTGGCTCATTTTTCATGAAGGTGAGAGGGAAGAAATGCCTCTTTTTTAATGACCACAGATAGTCAGGACCTCAGTTTTACATCTCATTTGAAGGACAGCACCTGTTTTACAGTATAGTGTCCCCATCACTATATTGGGGAGTTAGGACCCACACAAACTGCACGGTGAGCGCCCCCTACTGGTCCCACTAACACCTCTTGCAGCAGTAACTTTAATTTTTCCCAGGAGGTTTCCCATCGGAGGAGGCCAGGCTCACACCTGCTGAGCTACAGTGGACGAATAGTGAGTCATAGGTCTGTGAAATTTCTCATTTTTCTCCACATTAATGCATTGCTACGGCAAGTCTCACCTATAGTAACAAGCAGGTCAAGACTACATATTAAGAACGAGACTCAATTCTTTCTGTTGAAGTTCTTTTCTCTTAAAACTTATAGCACTGTTTTAAAATGTAAACCACGCAGAGATACGGTTGTTGAAATGCTGGAAGAAAAAGATGCAATTAAAGAAATGGTGCTAAAATGAGCAATTACATTAAGATGCGTTTTCATTGTATCTCATACTGGCATAACAAATCCAAAAGAGTGCTTGCAATTTTACTCCCATGTAGTTTTATATGAATGCTCCCACCCCATCATCATGACTGTAATTGTTTTAGAAATCTGATGTTTCTTTTAACCTCTAGAATTAAAGGGCTGTTTATAGAGGTAGAAAAAAACACCTGCGATTATACCAGATGTTTCAGTACAAAACATTTCCTGATTTGGAAGATTTGCAGAAAAATCTCACAGTTAACTACTATGCCTGTTTTTAGAATCCTAATCTACACTTTGGCTTCTCTTGTTGTAAAAGAATTATTTTCGTCTTTTGAATAATGCTATTTTTATATTGCTATATTTATATTGTAACAAGACACAATGCTTTCAATTTTGTTGTAAATCAAAAACTCCTTTATACTGTCAAGTTTTGTAAACATAAGCTCAATTGAAGCATGCATTTTTGTACAAAGAAATAACCTGACATTTTGAAGCAACCATTTAAACATTTCTAGACTTGAAAAGTTTGTCAAAAAGAGAGCTCAAAAAGCTTCTCACCTATATTTTGAAATGCAAGCCTTCACCTTACACAAAAAAATATTTTGTAGACAGCTCATTAGGTTATGGAGCAAACTGGACTGTAAAATCCCAGCTTAGGAGAACCTCAATTTTCAAGACAAGAAATCAACTTGAGGGATTTGGCTAGGTTGTTTTTGATTACGGTATATTCCCATAATAGATTCACATCAAAATGCAAATGCTTATTAATACAATAGCTCAGATGGATCAACAGATTAAAGAAATAAAAATCCTTTTTACAGGCATCTTAGGTTCATCACAAATAAACACCCTAAGAACACTTTATGGGGTCTAATGAAAAGACAAACCAATGTCAAAACTAGACAAATTAAGTAAAACTAGCACCTTTGCTTCTTTGAGGGTCTTTAAGCTAAAAAATAGTGAACAATTGTGATAAATTCTTATTTACTGAACATTTACGCTGTATCCGCGTACACAAGTTCATTGCATACATTTTATCATTATGAAACACTGATCATATTTGCATTAAAGGTTTACCACCAACCTCATTCACTGAAGCTTTTAATAATAGAAGGCTTATTTTTATACTTAGCTTTCTGCCTCAAAAGACAGGAATCATTTTAGAAAAACAAACACTGAAAAAGATGATTCACTTCACTTTTAATTTGTAAAAGCAGTCAGCTTCACCCAAGTGATTCACAAGTAGGCAAGGAAGGGGTCTTCTCATCCTCTCGATACACACAGGCCTATGGTAGGACTCGAAGGAGCATTCAACACACATTTTGTGTGTGTGTGGGGGGGAGGACTGTTAAAAAAACAATCCATGGCCTACTTTCACCGCATTCTTCAAGTACATCTTAGCCACAAGCAAAATGAAACTGCTACGAAACAAGAGAAACTGCTATATGCCAAGGGACTTTATTCTTACACACATCTCAGCTTTGTCAAGTCAGGCATAGAAAAGGAAATTTAGCAACTCTGGCAAGGGCATCGCCAGTCTCAGCAGGCGCCCACCCCCCTCAGAGACTGAAACTGCTATAAGTATAAAAAATTCAGCTGCCCCCTTTTCTGTACTATATATGGCCCTGTTTGCTGTGGTATGTCCACGGAGAACGATTAAACTCCCCTTTTCTCTGGCTAGTGAGGGTTTGGCATTGTATTAGCAGTAGGGCTTTGCTGCACAGAGCTTTTGTACTAAGACTCATTCTGCCTCAGCTTGGAATATAAGTCGTTTGCAAGTAGTTTCAGTGGATTAGCTTGTTAATAAAGAGCTGCACAGGCCCGTCCACTAAAGCAACTTTTCCATTAGTGGTTTTCCTGACAACACCTGGAATATGCAAATGCCTTCAATGGGTATCAAATAAATTCTTAAAGGACAGTGAAAAATTGTTGAGGGAAACATGCAGATCAGAAAGCTGAGATCTAATAGAATTGAAACTGGTTTGGGGGCATATCTCAGAACAATTGTGTCAGCACTTTGGCATTGCAAAGCCTGAAAGAACGTACAGTGTATCTTGCTCAGCCTGTGCTCGAGTGGCTGTAACCAGAATAAATGCCATTTTTCTTAGTTCGTTTCTTGCAGAGCAGAAGACACCCAGTGTGTGCTGATTAAAAACAATTTGAAGGGTACAAGCAGAATGAAATGAAAATAAAACTAGCTGTCCCCAAAGCAATCTCAGAATACCAGAACATGGCCACCCTCTATAGATATGCAAGAGACCACTTCTGCCCTATGTTATTCACAGCTCTTCGATTTTGTTTCTACACTGGGATGCTGCATTGAGTACAGTATCTGCCACAATCTTGCAGACAAAATGCCTGTCCTTGTAGCACAAGATGAAGCCATCAGCCTGTATTACAAAGGGTAATTGTTACCATGGGCAGCATGGTATTATAGAGATATTACAAATTAGATATTTTAGAGCTTCTGATTACATGTTTAACATATAAGGTGTGTGCTTTTGTATCAACCTCATAGAGCAATTAGATGTACATATCAACAGTTTTCCCCCATAAGTGCTGAAAAAAATAATGACAAATTGATACTAGGTTTTCTTTAAAATTGAAGAATGTACACCATGTCCTGCCAATTGGTTAATACTCCATTTCCCGCCTTATTAAAATAAGATCCTACACCAAGCTTCTGTGGTAATGTTATCTCCAGCAAGACCATTAGTATTAAAGGTAAGAGCAAGCTACTGTACCAGACAGGGATTTATGTGTGCTACCAGTGTTGTTTTGGTGTACAAAAACACAGCCATATATAGTAAGGGGCTTTAATGTACTGTCATTCAGTTGTGCGTCAAGCATTCAAACTTTAAACAGCCTACCACCTGATATGCTGTATAAGAAGCTCAGATAATCTCTGGAAAGCACAATGATGTAGCATTAGCTCATTAAAAGGAGCATTAACTGTTTCTCACTTAGAAAGTGACATGTCGCTTTTATCTGCTTTAATGAGGAAGTGGGTTATTTCTGTCTTGAGGAATGCTGGAGGGTGACACATTAAGTGGGCTGGAGATTGAGTAAAGAGATGAAGCCATTCCAAGCTCAAATGATTCAAGCACTTTCAGCACAGTACAGTACCATTTTAGGATCTGTTTTATTTTTAAGTAACCGTAAATTGCAATAAATCCCATACCTGAAAAAGAACAGGAAAGTCATTGCTTAACAAATTTCAGAGTTAGATGTTTTTTTCTAGCCTTTTGCACAGTGCTGCCAGGTTCTCTGTACCCGTGTTCATCCTGTTGTATTGGAACATGCAGCTCAGTTATTGGCAGCATGCAGAAGACAGTCCACTCATTCCACAAACCTTATTGATTTCCCATTCAGGAGCTGCTTACAGTCTTTTGCAAGCCCCTCCAGTGCCTCCTTATTCCAGTTAAATGTTTATGTCAGCATGCACACACTGCAGCCTAAGTCTTATAAGAGCATGTACTGTAAGTGTGCAGACAGAGCACACACTGCACTGGGTGACATCCTTTATGTATTCCAGATGTACTGACACACAGCCACACATGCTATTACAGTCCTCTTTAACGTGGAGGTTTTAGTGAACTTTCCCATTTTAGTTGTCATTTAGAATGAGATGACGGTTTCTGACAAAATGCGGATGATGGGTCTGCTCAGCAGATTTTTTCATTTGAATCTGTCAGGAAGTAACAGGCAATCTTCTGTGTTGTGATAAATAAAATCTATGCAATACATGTGTTGGCAAGAAAGGTCCAAAAGATTTCAGTCAAGCGTAGCATTAAGACAAGCACAGTGCAATTCAAACTATGTATGTACTGTATACAAAAGGACAATATAATAATTTGACTTATAGCACATTACCTTGTGAATTCATAATTTCAGTGAGTGGTATTTTTTTTTACATTTCCTTGAGTAGCATAACAGTTTGATAAATATAAATCAGATTAGATTTTAGTGATATAGGTATTAATAACTCATATATACATAGCTTCCTATTATCTTTTTTAGACTTTTGACACATTAATTATTGTTGCTTAAACAACAAAGAAAAGCTCTACTATAAAGTCCTACTATAGGAGTAAATTAGAGCTGGTATTACTTTACAATATAAGATGAAATAGGTCACCCTTAAAATATATACTGCATATATACTATCATACACACCTACAGTATATGACAGACACTACCCTTAGCCAGAGCAGTCCCAAAACTCACAATGACCTAAAGAAATAAAGTCCAGAACAACTTACCTTTTTAAAGGTATACCAATTATTTTTACAATAAAAAACAAATCATGTGCATGCCCATTAAATACCAAACAAAAAATTGTATGTACATTTCTAGACCTATACCAATTAACTAATAAGTAAGCCAATCGCCCCTGGTATGGCTATTTACAATAAATTACAGTGCATATAGGGTCCTCTAGTGGACATTCTGCTGTAACTGCACCCCCTTCTTAATCCCCTTCTTCCACTTTTATAATATATACTGTACATGCTGAGAAACATAAAAAATGCAAGAAATCCTAACGTTTCCAGTACTACCTCTTTAATGCCTCTCAGTTTATATATATAGTAGGAGTATATACAGTATATGAAAGTAGGAGTTGCTGGCTGTTTATGTTATTCTCCTGAATTGTTTCTAAGTCCCATTGCAGTAACTCAGTTCCCAGTTTTATATGCAATAAGTAAGGTTTTCCCAGTAATTGATTTGAACAAAGCTAGATCCTGGTGGGACTAAATAGAATGTAGATTCATGGCCACTTGAGCGATAATGAAATGTTGAAAAATTTATTGCAAATTGGCATGTCCTAATTAGAGAGAGTGTGCATGTCCCAGCTCAGCTGTCTCCAGGTGCTTAGTTAATCAGAAGTTTCCTCCTTTGAAAATTAACAATAAATTGGATGGCTTTGAAATCAATGCCTAATAACACTGCACTGCACCTCAAGTGCTTGGGTGTTTATAGCAGGGGCACAGCTCAGAAAATGGGCACGAGGACAGAGTGACACAGCAAGTTCCCGTGGTTTATCAAAAGGACTTGGGGTACAACTGACAGCTGTGATATCTCAACTTACGGCATATAGGTTCTGAGGGGTCAGAAAGCCTCAGGCACTGGGGTTTATAAGGATTTAGGCAATTGACCAGCACTCACACTGGCAGACCTTTGGGGGGAGAGGCATATAATAGTCAAATCAGTCAGCTTATTCTTCACAGGCAGACACATGACAGGTCTGCTAGTCAGATTCTCTTAATCAAACCACTGCCGCACTCAAACCTCTCTTCTCCAGTAATCCGATAAGAACCAACAACCCTGCTGAAATGCAGGAGTATTCAAATAGGATTTTCCCTGCTATTGTTCCCTAAAGCATTAAAAATGTCCAGCACTGGCACACTAATTATTAGAAATAAAACCTTATCACAAATAAAATGTTTTCAGAATTAAGAAGTAAAATATGCTTTCCATCCGCACTTTTTTATTTAAGTTAAATAAAAATTTTAACTTAAATAGTTTAAAAAGAATATATTTTTTAATTCTAATTAGGACACCGAATGCAACGTTTCCATAACACCAGTACTTTGACTAGATGCTTATCAGGCCTTTTGAAATTTGAAAAGGTGCATTTAAATAAATAAAAAAAGAATGTCAATGACACTTTTTAGTAAAGGGCTCTGTGATTTTCTTTAATGGTTTAATCATTGCTTTCTAATTTTAAAAGGCTCAATTATTATTATGAACAAGGGATGTCAAAGCACTGACAGCTATGACAGGAGAGTAAATGCAACAAAAGCAATAAGAAATGAAATGCTGCTTTCAAGAGTGCTTGATTTTCCATTCAGGTATGCCAACAAAGGCACGCAGCTTAAAACGTGGTGTTTCCTAGTGGCCACAAAAGTGACAAGCAACCTGCAGTAATAAAAAGCTTCTTTTTGTAATTGTGAAATAGTGGGGCAGTTGATACAATGCTGCCACCATTTCATCAGTGATTCAAATTAGACCGGAATGGGCGCCAGACTGAGTCCTCCAAATTAACATTGACAGAATTCACTCACTTGTCATATTCCCACACAATCCTGCCAGAGTCATGTAACTCCCAGCACAGCCATCAAGAATTTATGGGCAAATGTTAAGAGGACTGCAAGTTCAATATGAGCTGACATTTTTTTTTTTCTCACCTATCGAACAAAGCAGCAGAGGAGAAATGCAACACTTCTGCTGACGTTTCACCACCTTGGCGAAGTGCGATTCACACAAGGCTCACAATGAAATCAAAATACTACGGGCTTTCATCGCAGTTTTGCATTACCTCAGGGAACAGGAAATGTACAGTCACACCAGAAAAACTAACAAAAAGCCCTCCCGATATACTTTCTTCGATAATAGAATCAAAAATGGTACAGTACAGTACCTCCATTCTTTGCACAATTTTATGGCAACCCTGTTTACTCACACCTCAATCATTGATCCTACACATTGCAAATTAATAAAGCCTCAGAAACGTGATTTCTACATAGAGCTGGCATAAGCCCAGATGATAATAATAGAAGCACTTTAACTCAAAGCACTTTACAGTTAATAAGGACTCCTCTCCGCCACCACCAATGTGTAGCCCCACCAGGATGATGGGCTGGCATATATGTTCACCATACACCAGCTATCAGTGGGGAGGAGAACAGAGTGATGAATCCAATTCCTAGATGGGGATTAGTAGGAGGCCATGACTTATAGAAGCCAGGAGAAATTTTGCCAGGACACTGGGATAACACCGCTACTACTTCCTGGGATTTTTAATGACCACAGAGAGTCAGGACCACGATTTTACATCTTTTCCAAAGAATGGCGCCTTTTTACAGTATAGTGGCCCCATCACTATACTAGGCACTACGACCCACAAACAAAAGAGACGTGTTCATTACATAGATTATCATTAAAAATGGTGTGGGGGAAGTACAGGACTGGTGGGCATCACACAAAGGCCTCTAAGAAGTAGGAGGCTGCTACAGACCCCAGTAGTCCTCATGCACCAGTAATCCTTGACAATCAGTAGTGAGATCTCTGCCCATTTCTAGGATGTAAGGAGGCAAAGCACTGCATTCAAAAGCCCAGCACAACTAGGTCCGTGACAAGCAACAGGCTGCAAACAGGTGGAAACTTTTATACCTAAGTTGTGGATTCATCTTTGAGTGTGCGATGAAGCTGGAGGGGTGGCTTGGGAGTTGTTTTTATGAAAAAGAGCATCTTTTATAGAACACAGGACATTTTGTGCACAAGGACATATCTTCAAAGAAAGGTATTTTTTAGATAATTTCTATAATCAGATTTTGCACTTTTTAATTATTAATCTTTAGATTCTGCTGTACGTGCGTATGTGGTTACAGGGGGGCTAAGCGTAGGAGTATTAAGTACAAACATATATATCAAAGACTTCCAGCTCTGAAAGACATGAAAAATAATGAATAGTACAAACTAAAAAAAATGGGAAAACGAATTTGCTTTACTGCTTGCAGATTTCCTTGGAGTTTATGCCTTTTTCAGGCTCTAAGGTTTAATCTTTTTCAGTTTGCTATGTCCATGCACATGGGGATTGCATGCACTTGTTTCACATGACTTGCTGGCTTCCGACAGAATTCAACACAGCAGTAGAATTAATTGCCTAACAGTCACAAACTTAACCTTTTGTGTGCCATTCGATTTCAACGCTAGGCATTCCTTTAACTGTTCAATTAGAATGACAAAATATGTCCTTAAAGTCTTTTTTTCTGTTCTGGTTTTTCTTACTAATTAGCTTGCCCATCTGCTCTGATCTCTAGTTTTCCTAACTTTTAGGATAGTATTCCACAATTGCACTGTTTCTCCTAAAAGGTACCCTCACATCCATGGATGTGAAAGGTATGTCTCTTGGCTTTCATCAAATGAAAAAAGGACAGTAAAATGTTTGAAAACTCCTCAGCAACCTGTGAAATATTTTGCAATAGAAATTTTCCATTTATTTCACATGTTGAATGTATTCATCCTATCTGTGAGTCGGTTTTCAGTTTTGCTGGTATTTTTTAGCAAGAGGCAATTAAGTAGGAAGAAGTTTAGTTTACTTACACAATTACAGGGTATAAAGCTTCTGAGAAGGGCCTGACATTTGTTTAGCAGGGCTTTGTGAAATATAGGTTTTTGCATCCCATTCATCTGTGTTTGGTTAGGATTTGTGATGAAGGGTGATGGTACATTTGACTGAATGTACTGTATGTATTCTACCATTCCATGGGCTTTCAATTTGATTGGGATCTGGGGAGCCTTCTGGAAAGAGAAGACAATAAAATCTACCTGATGCTCCTCTCACCAGCCTTATATTCCTTTCCATTGAGACTCTATTCATTTGACTGCAGGTTCCCAATACTGAGGCCAATATGTATAGTATCTATAGAAGTAGTTGTAGCAGCGGCAGCAATGTAAGCAGTAGTTATAATGAACAGAACAATAATAACTTACTGAAAACACAACTACAAAACAGGTCACAGAAATGTCAATTCCATCCCCTGAGAAGGCAAAATGAAACATTCGTCTGCATCTTCCTGTTTTGGAAAAGCCTGCTCTGTGCTCATTAAGATAATCCTAAATGCCAATTTCACGTCAAATAAATTCTTCTCAAGACCTGTGATGAGTAGTCACGCATTCTTAATTCCCCTCCAATTTTTGATTAGCGAAAGGGGAAGGAAGAAGGACCCCCCCAGGGGAGAAACAGCAATGACAAGATCGGCACAGCTTTTTAATATGTCACCAAGCGCTGGATCAAAATGTTAAGCGTTAAAAGATTAAGATTTGCATGAGATTGGCTTTATTTTATTAGTTTATGAGTTTCCGTCTCTTGACAACATGGCTTGAGCTGTGATGAAAGGACTTACAAATAGGATAAGACGGAAGATACAGGGGATGTTGTTTCATTTTAATATTCCAGACTAAAATGTCTTTATCTGGAACAGGACTGCTCATGGCATATAAGGACAGGTCTACACACTTGCTGATAAACAGAGGACTTGTACAAAAGAGGTCACAACAAGTATCTTTTTCATGGGCAGATATACTGGACAGTATTAGCGCCTCTCTCCTTCATTCAGGGCAGAATATTCATTGTCACACTAGGAGGGCTGTTCACTTTCTATGTCTACAGCAAATAATGATCACTAACAAGAAACAAGCCCTATAATGTCAGAATTTTGCAAGAGGTTATTTCCATGTGTATGCACAACTCTGCACAGTTCATCTCATTTGATGTGCCTCGTACACTTATATGCTATCAGTTCTTTGGGGTGGGGAGTTAAGCTGACACCATAAATTGAGCACCATACTGTACTTACTGCTTCTTCACCTATTTGAAATATACGGTGTCATGCGCAATACCACTGTATGCTACAGAAATGTAGCAGAAATTCAGAAGTCCTTCCTACTTAATTACATTTTCTTAATGAATATAAATATGATCTTGTTCAAGAAATTGTGGTCCAGCGGGAACAATAATATATTATATGTCACTTCTACTGCAGGTCTTTAGAAAGATTAACTAGATGAGGTCAATTTGAAAGGGATCGGGTGAAGTTTGTACAGTGCTGTACATATCCAAAACACACAATTTCTTGCAATCCTATAACTATTGTCAATTTCCAACCTCGAAAGGGTTAGAACCATATTGATATGCCTCTCTAATGAAGCTTTGCTAAAATAGTTCAAAAGAGTGTAACAGTATGGTCCCTTTTGTTAATTTTGTAACGTTGTATTCTTTCATCAATGTGTCATGCAGTGGATTTCCAACTCTCCACACCCCATACTCCAAATGTACAGATACTCACGGTCCTGTCCCTGGCTTCTTTTTGAATCCTGCTTACAGTACTTTCGTCTCCTTGTTCTGTACCACGTTCCCGTGACGTTGCCCAGCCACTGACGTCAGCTTGAGTTACACGCTCTCATGTCGCACACATGTTTCAACGCTCTCTGGAGGAATCAAGCTAAGCTCAGTTACTGAAGACAAGCCAAGAGGGAAGCACAAAACTGAGCCCATGGCCTGTCACTACCACAGCTCCTCATGTAGAACGCAGGCATCCACACTCTCTCTCTCCCACAACCTTGTCAAGTCCCACCACAGAGCTCGACAGTGGCACTGGCACGTAGCTCGTCTGGTGGGTATTGGCCAACCTCTGCTCAGCAGCACTGTGGATCTTTAAAGTATATTTGGCTTTTGGGAAGTCATCTATTTAAAAAAACAGTTTTTATACAACAGGATGTTATGAAAGAGTTCCTGGACATATAAATGAACTCTGGCTTTTTCTGGCTTTCAGATACAAGGTTCCCCAAGAAAGAAAATGGTCCAGATGAACCTGAATACAGTGGTATAGATTAAATTCCAAGCTATCATAGAATAAGACAACCAAAAATGTGTTATAAAGTGGTCCAGTATACAGTACTTCAAAGTAGTTAATTACCAGTTCTTAATAATTGCTGATTACAATTTAAACGGCACACAAACTAGCAACAGAAAAATGCTGAAAAAAGAGCTCTATCAGTAAATTACCTATGACCTGCAAGGGTGAAGTGAATTGCGAAGAAAAACTTTTGGGACTCAGTGTGAATCACATTCTGATAAAGAGAAGATGGTATTGAATGTAAAATGAGTTTCTAACAAAAGCTTTCCTTATCAGGAAAACTGCTCTTCCAAATCCCTCCAACCCAACTCTGATAGCCCAGTCCATGGTCCTGAGAGTACTGTAAGCCAGCAAATGCCTCCACTGATTAGTTTCATTAAGTTAGAAGAGATTGTGATTAGCTCAAACAAGACACTTTTTGGGGCTGACGTTCACCTGCTAAATAAATTGAAAGAGAAAAAAACTCCAGATTAAGTTTTCTGCTAAAGTTTTTTTTTTATTTAAATGGGATTTTCAGCCTTGCTCCGTTTGTCCAAGCTAAGCTGCAGTTAATTTAGAATCTAAAGCACACTCTGGAACCCTGTAAGAGGGAACTAATAGAAATTTTGCTCACCAGTGTTCCCCAAGCTACTAATCAGCACAATTTAGCTCTTGCCTGTCAGTGATAAGACCTCCCTTGTAACAAGAGGAAAGTGAAATAAATTCCAGGTAAATACTCTTTTAACCGAAGGACAAAAAAAAGCAAATGAGCAGTGGGAGCTGCTCTAGCCTTGCCTAAGGAATACTGCTGCAGATTCCTCACCCATCTAACAAGGTTGGCCCCTGCAGTAAGATGGCATGGAAGATAACACTGAGCCTACCACAGCGCAGTGCACAGCAGGAGCCAAGCTGACAGCCCCCTCTGGTTCGGATAGGAAAACAAACCTGTAATAGACCAGCTTAGAGGAAATGCATTTATCAGAGCTGTAAAAACTTTGAAAAGCAGTGACATTTCAGGGACGTCTTATCTCCGTGCTTGAGTATTCATTGCTACTGTGATCAGTGTAGTGCCACCAAAGACCTGCTGAAAGCCACACATAACCCATGGTTATCACACAGCTGAGAAGATCCATCCTCTGGGGATTCTCATTTATTTTCCCGTTCAGAATTGAGGGGACTGTTCCGTAACCTGGTCAGTGGGTTTAGATTATAAAGTCTCCAGTTGAAAAGCAAAAAGTTCAATTGCGAGGGTGGCATTTTCTTTCTTCCTTTTTTCTGTCAACAGACCTTCCCCGTGTCATATGAATGAGTATACCAATGTAACGAGCTAAAAGAATAATTAATATGAATGCTTTAGACAAGAAAAGGACTTGACTTGGGATCGTGCTTCAAGCAGGGCAACCTAGAGTTTATTTTCTTATATATGATTGATTACTGCAACTCTTTATTTGCACATAACTTTTACATTCTCTCATATCTACAGCTTAATCAATAAGCCACTGTATGGACCATCATAACTAAAGAGAAAGGATCATCCATCTACAAGGTGATAAGCTGTGTGTTCAGTACCAGTGGTTCAGAACTCACTCTGAAAATCTCTACTTTTACCCAACATATTAATTAATGGGCTCGTGTCTGATTAATGGCAACAATTTTCTTATTTCTAATTACATGTCTGTGCCCCGCATTGAGCAGATGCTACATTTCCAACTAAAATGTTATGAAGACGATTATGACAGCAATCTCAGTTCCCAAGACTCAGTGGAAGGCGTTGATGATTCCATTTTGTCATCATAACTGAGTGATTCATCGAGCAAAGGATGTGAAAATAATTTCCTAAGATCTATCAATGGTAATTATGTTGGAGGTGATATTTGTGGAGTTACATCACAGGTAAGTTAAATGTGACTAACATGGTGGGGTGATGTCTACACAATGTTAGAGGAAGCAACAGAAGACAATCTGCCCATGAAAAATCTGTACCAGGAAACATCAAGACATGATACATTTGTCAGTTAAATAAGGCTCATTTAAAAAGGAAGTGAAAAAACGAGATTGCAAAGCCTAAAGCTAAAATGAACCCCTCAAGCCCCCCTAAAGTTCCATTGAAATATGTTTTATTACCGCATTGCATATCAGCTGCATTTAAGTTGCTGAACAGTTCCTTGATAGCAAGGTGATTACACAGCCAAAGGGCTTTAACACACTGAGTGCGGCAGCAACTTTAATTAGACTGTATTTACTATAGCCCAAATAACCGTCTTGTCTCTTAAGGGAGGAATTATCATGGGGTGTATTAAAAATGTAAAAGGAAGTCTTGATGACTCCCACTGTTATTATTTATCATTTCCATATTCCCCTTGATGCTAAAAAATTATGTATAATTTAAATACCAACTATGATCTCAACATAAAAGCCAGTAGAAATGTTTGCTAGGTTTTAACAGGTTTCAGAAGATATAAAATGGAACAGTAACACAGAGGGGGAAAAAGAAAACGTAGCACAGACATATCAATAAAAAAGTTTTCTTGTTATTTTATGTACTTTACCCATTATCTTGGCTCTTGTTAAAGTTTTTATTATTTAACCTCAAAGTCATCATATTGTATACTAGTATAGTATCATATTAATGTCATAATACTAGCTCACTGTCTTTGTTAAAAAACATATTTATGAAATAAATGGTCTGAATAATGTTATTATCCATTAAAAAAAATAAATAATTGATTTCTCTGACACTGATCTGAAAACCAATTGCACCTAGTGTTTGTGTGTTTCAGGTTGGTACTGTACATTATCTGTTCATCTTAACTGTTTCACAAACTCAACAAAACAGATGCATGAGAGATTACAAGGTTTAGATGGATCACCTTGTCCAGTCCATCCCCGAACAGATTGTTGGAATGAATCTGGGTATTAGAAAGAACAGGGTCATGAAAGATGCACATTGAATGGACTTCACTATGTGGTTAAGAACCAAATGATAAGGTTGTCAGTCGGTTCTTTCTGCTTTACTGTTCCCTCAAAAAGTGCTTTTACCAGGCCTGTGTGAAAGTCAGACCTCTCCCTAAACCAAAGTTTGATTAAAACTCATGGCCTATAACTGAACACATCAATTAAAACAAGTAAACAATATATCCCCTTGTCTTTAAGCCTGATAGATGTTCTATTCACCCACTAAGGAATGAGCTAATTACTATTCTAAAAAACCCTAGGTGTTGCTCTAACATGGAAATGACCATATCTCTGTTTCAAAGTAGCACATTCTCAGTCTGAAAGAAAGAAAGGAGCCCAGCTCAGCTACACCATCAGAAGAAGACTTTACTCATCTACAGGTACAATGAGTTTAGCAGAGCTGTAACACTATGCACCTGCAGTCTGACTTAAAACTGTGACACGCTAGGTGCAGAGTAACCATTGTTCCACATATCAAAAGACCTGCAATCCCAACACGTAGAGCAAAGCTTTTGAATAAGTAACCACCTTGACTGACAATCACTCGAGAGCACCTGGAACCAATTTAATTGCAGCTACTGTATATGTTTTTCCTGATACTGACCTTCATGATATGACACAAAGGAAAAAAAACACTCCATCTAAATGTACACAGCCAAAGATTTTCATTAAAACTGTGTAGATGATGTGAACCTTGACAAGTATTAGTTACAAAAAATTCAGAGTTATAAAATTACATAGGCATTTAGAACTTGTAATGTAGTACTTTTAGTTTGGTTACTGGTATTAGATTATATTAATGATAACATATATTGAAAATCAATCCAATGTTCCACAGTTTAATGGGTCCTCTGGGAATATACACTAAATTATACAAACTTTTGGTCTTTCATTAGAAAATCATTCCCATGTGATGTGTTTAACAAAACACTGAAGTTGGCAATAAACAGTTCTGCCATGTTTCTCTGGTGTCGCACCAAGATTCAGGTCCCTGTTTCACAGGTCTGTTTCAAAGCTCTTATTCCTGCCTCCCGCTGTTTGAACCACTCTGCCGTAGTCTCTCTCTCCCGCCCCTCCTGAACTCTTCCTTCCCTCCATTTCCCCACCTCCCAGGCCTGTTCCTCCCATCTCGAGCTCAGGGGTGGAATAAACTTCGCATTCATATCAGTCCATCATAGCCTTTCAGTGTCTCTTCAACTCTCACCTGCTCAGACAGCAACTGTGATCTCTGTCTCGCTGCTATGAATTTTTCCCACCGACCAAAACTGTTCTCTGCTAGTTAGTTTGGCCTTCCTTATTCACTGTAATCAATAATTCTTTACCTGCAATTAACATCTGATTACATCTTGATGGAGAATGTTTTCACTTATTGCATTTGTAGCATTCATCTATCCCACTGTGTTTTTTTCATCTGTATTTTTTTCTTTTATTTTACTGTTTTGATTCCTTTTTGTACTTGCATATTTTTACAAATGGGGGTTACGAAATTAGAGAATAAGCAAATGCAGGACGGATTGATCAATAAGAAAAATAAATTATCATAACCCACAACTTGTAAAGATTTTGCCAAGAATATACTGTTGGTATAGTAAGAGGCACGTGAGTTCTTTATTCTCTGGAACGGCTTTGGTGAAGAGAGTAATAATTCAGGCACACTTGATTAAACAAATATTTGTTAACAGTGACAGTGACACACCACAGTACACACATCTTAAATATAGAACACACAAGTTGCTCTGTATACAAGTTTACAGACAAGGCATTCCAGAGACCTACAGTACATCTACTGTAAACCACCCAGAAAAACTCCAGATGCTACTCAAACTCATAATGTCTACAATGACTCAAAGAAGAGATAAACTGCCTCCTTAACTAATCCTAAGATACAACCTGCAGTTAAATTTCTCTCTCTGTAGACCCAGATGACACAACAGAGAACCTGTCTCCCTTATCTTAAATGCTCCCACTAATCAGGAGAGCCAGTCTTTAACCATGGGAATCTTCATACAGGAAATCAGAGTTCTCTTAGCAGGGTTCAAATACTCAACCCTTGATTTGAAGTTCTAGGAAGTCAAAATACTAGCTACTGTAGGTGTTACCCATTGTGTCTAGACACCTCATTCTTCCTTCATTGTCCTTCATGGGACAGGCAGGTACAAAGATTTACACATTACATACATTTAACACAACATGAATCCATTTAATAAAAACATACATGCATACTTTTATTAACTATCTTCTCTTATTCACCAACACTGAAGAATAGTCTATATACAATTATAAAAGAAGGCTTTGACAGTAAAGCAATGTTAATTAAAATTTTAATTATAGCTTCACTGTGAGACGTGTTTGAGCTAGAAGCTGCAAGTGATCCTACGTGATAAAAAAAAAGTTTAAAAGAAACATTCTTTTCTGAAGGAAGACAAACTATAGTTGCTTCAGTGCCAATTACTAAGATAGCACATTTTCTACATACAATTATGAAAAAGCCTGTCATTCTGAAAAGTTGTTAATTAGAATCAGATGAATACTGCAGCTTGCTGCCACCTTCGACCATATCTGAGAAAATAAATCCTGCCATTGCTTTAACTTGCCAAACACTACAAATAATATAGATTGACCAAATTGACCCAATCTTTATATTTAACACTCATCCACCAGAAGGAGGATGCAATTACAGACTAGAAGGTTTTACTTCTGCATCTGTATAGTGACGATAAATAGCAAAC